>NC_143045.1:39620000-39630000 GCF_057628025.1 Oncorhynchus mykiss
GTTTTAGTATGGTCAGGGCGTGAGTTGGGTGGGTTGTCTATGTTTTAGTGTGGTCAGGGTGTGAGTTGGGTGGGTTGTCTATGTTTTAGTGTGGTCAGGGTGTGAGTTGGGTGGGTTGTCTATGTTCTTTTTTCTATGATTTGGTATTTCTGTGTTTGGCCTGGTATGGTTCTCAATCAGAGGTAGCTGTCAATCGTTGTCCCTGATTGAGAACCATACTTAGGCAGCCTTTTTTCACCCTTGAGTTGTGGGTGATTATTTTCTGTTGAGTGTTTGTATTCCGCACCAGACAGAACTGTTTCGTTCGTTCACTTTGTTGTTTTTGTTCAGTGTTCAATTTCTTTATTAAAAACATGGACACTTAAGACGCTGCGCGTTGGTCCTCACCTCCTTCCACCACCAACGGCCGTTTCAAACACAAAGAGTCATCTTTCCAAAATGGAGATGTGTGGATAAACCACTTCTCCAATCTTTTTGGCTCTATAAAAACATATACATGACCTGTCTGAAGAGCAGTGTCCTGTCTGAAGGGCATTGTCCTGTCTGAAGAGCAGTCTCCTGTCTGAAGAGCAGTCTCCTGTCTGAAGAGCAGTGTCCCGTCTGAAGAGCAGTCTCCTGTCTGAAGAGCAGTCTCCCGTCTGAAGAGCAGTGTCCCGTCTGAAGAGCAGTCTCCTGTCTGAAGAGCAGTGTCCTGTCTGAAGAGCAGTGTCCCGTCTGAAGAGCATTCTCCTGTCTGAAGAGCATTGTCCTGTCTGAAGAGCATTGTCCTGTCTGAAGAGCATTCTCCTGTCTGAAGAGCATTGTCCTGTCTGAAGAGCAGTGTCCTGTCTGAAGAGCAGTATCCTGTCTGAAGAGCATTGTCCTGTCTGAAGAGCAGTGTCCTGTCTGAAGAGCAGTCTCCTGTCTGAAGAGCATTGTCCTGTCTGAAGAGCAGTTATAGTGCTCTATCTGTTTGTTCACTGTATCAGTATCCATTCCATGTGGAGAAGTACGCTGTGACGTCTGCACTGGGAAGATGCTCATGGACCTGTAGTCCTGTCTGGTGTGTCTGCTGTGTCTGGCGTGTCACCTGGAGCCTCGTCAGATAGTGGCTTCTATCAAGAAACACAGCATTCTGCAGCGATACGCCATCCCATCTGTTTTGCGCTTACTGGGACTATCATTTGTTTTTCAACAGAACAATAACCCAACACACCTCCAGGATGTGTAAGGGCTATTTGACCAAGAAGGAGAGTGATGGAGTGCTGCATCAGATGACCTGGCCTCCACAATCACCCAACCTCAACCCAATTGTGATGGTTTGGGATGAGTTGGACTGCAGAGTGAAGGAAAAACAGCCAACAAGTGCTCAGCATATGTGGGAACTCCTTCAAGACTGTTGGAAAAGCATTCCAGGTGAAGCTGGTTGAGCAAAGGTTGACTACTTTGAAGAATATAAAATATATTTTGATTTGTTATAACAATTCTTTGGTCACTACATGATTCCGTATGTGTTATTTCGTAGTTTTGATGTCTTCACTATTATTCTACAATGTAGAAAATAGTTAAAAAGAAAAGAAAAATAAAAACCCTTAAAATGAGAAGGTGTGTCCAAACTTTTTGACTGGTACTGTATGTGTGGGGACTGTGAGGAGAGCTGTGTCTCTGCTGAAGGAGACAGTCATCGGAGAGACGAATATGATGAACTTTGGAAGATGCAGCGCAATAGATGTGACTGAAGACGGGGAACATGGTATGAAGAAGACGGAATACAAGACACTCTGGAAAACCCAGAGAGGGTTGATAGAGCTACAGGAAAGAAAGGGGTCCTTCTCAGGGAGATTCTACTTTGAATTGCAGACGAAGGGGAAAACTTGGTGGGCTTTAGCAGTGGACAGAGAGTCCATCAACAGAAATGTGGTTATAACACCAAGTCCTGTGATTGGATATTGGACTGTGGGGCTGAGGAATGAGGTTAAATACAAGGCTTCTCCCCTCTCCCTGTATAGAATAACTATCTTCAAAGTAATGACTCGGGACGTCGGGTTTAAAATGAAAGCTTGTTTTAGTAATAGTACTTGTTCACGTTACATTTAACAACTTTAGAGTCTTACAAAACAATAACAGAAAGTTACTACCGAAAGTCAGGAAAATCACTTTGAACATAACTGCCGCATTCTTGCTCTACTTCCTGTCGCAAGGCATTCTGGAACTTGCAGTCAAAAGTGTAATCCAATACTAACCAATTCAACAAAAATATGTATGTACAGTAGTTCTCTCAATCTCCAACACACAAATTAATTTCCTCCTTGTTTAGCATTGGGTGCTGCTGGATATGGTGGCAAAGAGGTTAGTCTTTTACCCACCAGGAAGTGTGCTGGGGTCAGGGGTTGTGGTTCATCCACTTCATTGTGCACAAAGATTAGAGGCCTAGAATTTAGGATAGCTTCAACCTCTGTCAGGACTGTGCACATCTCTTCAAAGTTGAGTGAAGCTTTCCCAAGAACCTTTCTCAGGCATGTTTTCACTGACCCGACGAGTCTTTCCCAGTATCCGCCCCACCAGGCTGCTCTCTCGGCGATGAACCTCCAGGTGATGCCCCTTTCTGAGAAGAACGCCAAGAGTTGGGGTTCTTCCTGGTTGTTCTGTTTCATATTGTTTCAGGTGCTTCCTGGTTGTTCTGTTTCATATCGTTTCAGGTGCTTCCTGGTTGTTCTGTTTCATATTGTTTCAGGTACTTCCTGGTTGTTCTGTTTCATATCGTTTCAGGTGCTTCCTGGTTGTTCTGTTTCATATCGTTTCAGGTACTTCCTGGTTGTTCTGTTTCATATTGTTTCAGGTACTTCCTGGTTGTTCTGTTTCATATCGTTTCAGGTGCTTCCTGGTTGTTCTGTTTCATATCGTTTCAGGTACTTCCTGGTTGTTCTGTTTCATATTGTTTCAGGTGCTTCCTGGTTGTTCTGTTTCATATTGTTTCAGGTGCTTCCTGGTTGTTCTGTTTCATATTGTTTCAGGTACTTCCTGGTTGTTCTGTTTCATATTGTTTCAGGTACTTCCTGGTTGTTCTGTTTCATATCGTTTCAGGTGCTTCCTGGTTGTTCTGTTTCATATCGTTTTAGGTGCTTCCTGGTTGTTCTGTTTCATATTGTTTCAGGTACTTCCTGGTTGTTCTGTTTCATATTGTTTCAGGTACTTCCTGGTTGTTCTGTTTCATATTGTTTCAGGTGCTTCCTGGTTGTTCTGTTTCATATTGTTTCAGGTGCTTCCTGGTTGTTCTGTTTCATATTGTTTCAGGTGCTTCCTGGTTGTTCTGTTTCATATTGTTTCAGGTACTTCCTGGTTGTTCTGTTTCATATTGTTTCAGGTGCTTCCTGGTTGTTCTGTTTCATATTGTTTCAGGTGCTTCCTGGTTGTTCTGTTTCATATTGTTTCAGGTGCTTCCTGGTTGTTCTGTTTCATATTGTTTCAGGTACTTCCTGGTTGTTCTGTTTCATATTGTTTCAGGTGCTTCCTGATTGTAGCTGCCGGCAAGAATGGACTTGGGGAAGCTCCTCAGCACACGCAGCTCCTTTTCATTTTAATGAAAATATTAAAAAATATATATCTTTAGATACAGCTCAATGCATTAACTGTAAACATGAACTCTAACCCATTAAAGTTAAAACACGCTGAGAGAGAAGCCCCAGAAGGTGAGGTTGTTTAAGGGTTATGAAGAGAGGGGAGGTCTCCTTTTACAATGTGGACGCCAGGTCCCATGTCTACTCTTTCACTGGTTTCACATTTACTGAGAGACTCTACGCACTCCTCTGTACAGATGGTAAAGCTGATGGAAAACCTCAGCCCCAACGGTCACCTGTCCTATAAATCCCTCAGAATGAGTTTACTCCACTTAGTTTGACACATGATAGAGTTGCACGTTTTTTTATTCACTGTATTGTTCATGTAGATATATATATATATATTGTGGCAGACCAGGGTGTTTGGTCAAGACGTTTACACAGATCAGACACTGACAGAGTAGGATTAGCTCGGTTTCAAGGGTGTTTATTTAAATAATAAATCAGAAAGAAAAGGATAGGCTTCCCCAATGAGACCCTCTCCAGAATACCGTCTTCTGGGCTCCAGGTCTTGCTGTATCCTGTTGGGCACAAAAACTCAACTCCCTCCTCATACCTCTGCAACCATCCCCAACTATACGGGAGTCCTCTCTTCCCCACTCTTCCCTGTACGCTGACCTTCTGGCAGCTTTATGGGACTTGCACAGCTGGTGAGCAATCAGCCCTCGATTACTCACCAACTCCCAATCAGCCCCAATTAGTCCTGGCCGGAGAGCCCGTCGAGACCTGGCAGGTCCAGCAGATTGAGCCATCGTGATGTACACTCCGTCTGTCACGAGGTCACGACGTGTCTCCCCCTGGTGGCTGACCTGCTGTACGCCACAATATATGTACAGTATATCAGTATATCAGAGCATATACATGATAGAGTTGCACATTATTTATTTTATTATTTTATTACACTGCACTATTCAAGTATATAAATATATATACAGTATATCAGAGATATGTATAAAGACAGTATATGGAGTATATCAGATATATAAACTCAGCAAAAAAAGAAATGTTCTCTCACTGTCAAATGCATTTATTTTCAGCAACCTTAACATGTGTAAATATTTGCATGAACATAACAAGATTCAACAACTGACACAAACTGAACAAGTTCCACAGACATGTGTAACGGTTTTCTAGGTGTGAAGGAGAGTCGGACCAAAATGCAGCGTGTAGATTGCGATCCATGTTTTAATGAACAAACGTAAAACACGAATCAATGCAAACACTACAAAATAAAGAACGTGATGAACGTAACGAAAACCTAAAACAGCCTATCTGGTGAAAAACACATAGACAGGAACAATCACCCACAAACACACAGTGAAACCCAGGCTACCTAAATATGGTTCCCAATCAGAGACAATGACGAACACCTGCCTCTGATTGAGAACCATATCAGGCCGAACATAGAACTAGACAAACTAGACATGAAACATAGAATGCCCACTCAGATCACACCCTGACCAATCAAAACATAGAAAATACAAAGTAAACTATGGTCAGGGCGTGACAGTACCCCCCCCCCAAGGTGCGGACTCCGGCCGCAAAACCTGAACCTATAGGGGAGGGTCTGGGTGGGCATCTGTCCGCGGTGGCGGCTCTGGCGCTGGACGTGGACCCCACTCCATGACAGTTTTAATCCCCCTCCTAAACGTCCCTAAATAGGTTACCCACCACAATGATAACATGGGACAGAGGGACAGCTCGGGACAGAGGTAACTCGGGACAGATGGGTAGCTCAGCACTGAGAGGAAGCTCAGCACTGAGAAGAAGCTCAGCACTGAGAGGAAGCCCAGGCAGGTAGTAGAAACTACCAGAACCTGGCTGGCTGGCGGTTTCAGCAGATCCTGGTCGACTAGCAGATCTGGAAGAATCTGGTCGACTGGCGGATCTGGGAGAATCTGGTCGACTGGCGGATCTGGGAGAATCTGGTCGACTGGCAGATCTGGAAGAGTCTGGACGACTGGCAGATCTGGAAGAGTCTGGTCGACTGGCAGATCTGGAAGAGTCTGGTCGACTGGCAGATCTGGAAGAGTCTGGTCGACTGGCAGATCTGGAAGAGTCTGGTCGACTGGCAGATCTGGAAGAGTCTGGTCGACTGGCAGATCTGGAAGAGTCTGGACGACTGGCAGATCTGGAAGAGTCTGGACGACTGGCAGATCTGGAAGAGTCTGGACGACTGGCAGATCTGGAAGAGTCTGGACGACTGGCAGATCTGGAAGAGTCTGGACGACGGGCAGATCTGGAAGAGTCTGGACGACGGGCAGATCTGGAAGAGTCTGGACGACTGGCAGATCTGGAAGAGACTGGTCGACACAGACTGGCTGCTCTGGCTGCTCCATGCTGACTGGCAGCTCTGGCTGCTCCATGCTGGCAGACTGCTCTGGCTGCTCCATGCTGACTGGCAGCTCTGGCTGCTCCATGCTGACTGGCGGCCCTGGCTGCTCCCTGCTAACTGGCGGCCCTGGCTGCTCCTTACAAACTGGCAGCTCCGGCGGCTCCTTACAAACTGGCAGCTCTGGCGGCTCCTTGCAGACTGGCAGCTTTGGCAGCATCCTGCAGACTGGCAGCTCTGGCGGCTCCATGCTGACTGAAGGCCCTGGCTGCTCTGGCTGCTCCATGCTGACTGGCGGCCCTGGCTGCTCCATGCTGACTGGCGTCCCTGGCTGCTCCCTGCTAACTGGCGGCCCTGGCTGCTCCCTGCTAACTGGCGGCCCTGGCTGCTCCTTACAAACTGGCAGCTCCGGCGGCTCCTTACAAACTGGCAGCTCTGGCGGCTCCTTGCAGACTGGCAGCTTTGGCAGCATCCTGCAGACTGGCAGCTCTGGCGGCTCCTTGCAGACTGGCAGCTCCTTGCAGACTGGCAGCTCTATGCATACTGGCAGCTCCTTGCTGACTGGCAGCTCTATACAAACTTGCAGCTCCATGCAGACTGGCAGCTCCATGCAGACTGGCAGCTCCGAACAGGCGGGAGACTCCGGCAACGCTGTAGAGGCGGAAAGCTCTGACAGCGCTAAACAGGCGGGAGACTCCGACAGCGCTGGAGAGGAGGAGGGCTCCGACAGCGCTGGACAGGCGAGGCGCACTATAGGCCTGATGCGTGGTGCTGGCACTGGTGGTACTGGGCCGAGGACACGCACAGGAAGCCTTGTGCGGGGAGCTGCTACCGGAGGGCTGGGGTGTGGAGGTGGTACTGGAAAAACCGGACCGTGCAGGCGCACTGGAGCTCTTGAGCACCGAGCCTGCCCAACCTTACCTGGTTGAATGCTCACGGTCGCCCTGCCAGTGCGGCGAGGTGGAATAGCCCGCACTGGGCTATGCAGGCGAACCGGAGACACCGAGCGCAAGGCTGGTGCCATGTAAGCCGGCCCAAGGAGACGCACTGGGGACCAGCTGCGTAGAGCCGGCTTCATGGCATTAGGCTCGACGCTCAATCTAGCCCGGCCGACACGCGGAGCTGGAATATACCGC
Organism: Oncorhynchus mykiss; assembly: GCF_057628025.1. Classification (NCBI taxonomy): domain Eukaryota; kingdom Metazoa; phylum Chordata; class Actinopteri; order Salmoniformes; family Salmonidae; genus Oncorhynchus; species Oncorhynchus mykiss. The sequence goes on from NC_143045.1 coordinate 39,627,065, forward strand.
ACCGGGCTATGCACCCGCACTGGAGACACCGTGCGCACCACTGCATAACACGGTGCCTGTCCGGTCTCTCTAGCCCCCCGGTAAGCACAGGGAGTCTGCCCAGGTCTCCTACCTGGCGTAGCCATACTCCCTGTTAGCCCCCCCCCAAGAAATTTTTGGGGCTGCCTCTCAGGCTTCCATCCGCTACGTCGTGCTGCCTCCTCATATCTGCGCCTCTCCGCTTTCGCCGCCTCCAGTTCTTCTTTGGGGCGGCGATATTCTCCTGGCTGAGCCCAGGGTCCTCTTCCCTCTAATTCGTCCTCCCATGTCCATACCTCCTCTTTGGGCTGCTCCTGTTGCCTCTTCTCCTGCTGCACCTTTGGGCGGCTACACTCCCCTGGTTTAGCCCAGGGTCCTCTCCCGTCGAGGATTTCCTCCCATGTCCAGAAATCCTTATTGCGCGTCTCCTCGCGCTGCTCCTGCCTGTTGACACGCTGCTTGGTCCTTTTGTGGTGGGTGATTCTGTAACGGTTTTCTAGGTGTGAAGGAGAGTCGGACCAAAATGCAGCGTGTAGATTGCGATCCATGTTTTAATGAACAAACGTAAAACACGAATCAATGCAAACACTACAAAATAAAGAACGTGATGAACGTAACGAAAACCTAAAACAGCCTATCTGGTGAAAAACACATAGACAGGAACAATCACCCACAAACACACAGTGAAACCCAGGCTACCTAAATATGGTTCCCAATCAGAGACAATGACGAACACCTGCCTCTGATTGAGAACCATATCAGGCCGAACATAGAACTAGACAAACTAGACATGAAACATAGAATGCCCACTCAGATCACACCCTGACCAATCAAAACATAGAAAATACAAAGTAAACTATGGTCAGGGCGTGACAACATGTGACTAACAGAAATTGAATAATGTGTACCTGAACAAAGGGGGGGATCAAAATCAAAAGTAACAGTCAGCATCTGGTGTGGCCACCAGCTGCATTAAGTACTGCAGTGCATTTCCTCCTCATGGACTACACCAGGTAAGCCAGTTATTGCTGTGAGTTACCCCACTCTTCCACCAAGGCACCTGCAAGTTCCCAGACATTTCTCTGGGGAATGGCCCTAGTCCTCACTCCAACAGGTCCCAGACGTGCTCAATGGGATTGAGGTCCGGGCTCTTCACTGGCCTTGGCAGAACACTGACATTCCTGTCATGCAGGAAATCACGCACAGAACGAGCAGTATGGCTGGTGGCATTGTCATGCTGGAGGATCATGTCAGGATGAGCCTGCAGGAAGGGTACCGCATGAGGGAGGAGGATGTCTTCCCTGTAACGCACAGCGTTGAGATTGCCTGCAATGACAACAAGCTCAGTCTGATGATGCTGTGACACACCGCCTCAGACCATGACGAACCCTCCACCTCCAAATCGATCCCGCTCCAGAGTACAGGCCTCGGTGTAACGCTCACTCCTTCAACGATAAACCCAAATCCGACCATTACCCCTGGTGAGAAAAAACCTCAACTCGTCAGTAAAGAGCACTTTTTGCCAGTCTGGTCCAGCGACGGTGGGTTTGTGCCCATAGGCGACGTTGTTGCCGATGATGTCTGGTGAGGACCTGCCTTACAACAGGCCTACAGGCCCTCAGTCCAGCTTCTCTCAGCCTATTGCGGACAGTCTGAGCACTGATGGAGGGGTTGTGCTTTCCTGGTGTAACTCAGGCAGTTGTTGTAGCCAACCTGTATCTGTCCCGCAGGTGTGATGTTCGGATGTACCGATCCTGTGCAGGTGTTGTTACACGTGGTCTGCCACTGCGAGGACGATCAGCTGTCCGTCCTGTCTCCCTGTAGCGCTGTCTTAGGCTTCTCACAGTATGGACATTGCAATTTATTGCCCTGGCCACATCTGCAGTCCTCATGCCTCCTTGCAGCATGCCTAAGGCATGTTCACGCAGATGAGCAGGGACCCTGGGCATCTTTCTTTTGGTGCTTTTCAGAGTCAGTAGAAAGGCCTCTTTAGTGTCCTAAGTTTTCATAACTGTGACCTTAATTGCCTACCGTCTGTGAGCTGTTAGTATCTTAACGACCATTCCACAGGTGCATGTTCATTAATTGATTATGGTTCATGGAACAAGCATGAGAAACAGTGTTGAAACTCTTTACACTGAAGATCTGGGAAGTTGGATTTTGACAAATTATCTTTGAAAGACAGGGTCCCGAAAAAGGGACGTTTCTTTTTTTGCTGAGTTTATATATACAGTATATACAGTATATCAGAAATATATATACAGTATATCAGAGATCAGAGATATATATACATTATATACAGTATATCAGAAATATATATACAGTATATCAGAGATCAGAGATATATATACATTATGTACAGTATATCAGAGATTTATATACATTATATACAGTATATCAGAGATTTATATACATTATATACAGTATATCAGAGATTTATATACATTATATACAGTATATCGGAGATCAGATATATATATACATTATGTACAGTATATCAGAGATTTATATACATTATATTCATTATATCAGATATATACAGTGGGGCAAGAAAGTATTTAGTCAGCCACCAGTTGTGCAAGTTCTCCCACTTAAAAAGATGAGAGAGGCCTGTAATTTTCATCATAGGTGCACTTCAACTATGATAGAGAAAACGAGAAAACAAATCCAGAAAATCACATTGTAGGATTTTCAATTAATTTATTTGCAAATTATGGTGGAAAATAAGTATTTGGTCAATAACAAAAGTGTATCTCAATACTTTGTTATATACCCTTTGTTGGCAATGACAGAGTTCAAACGTTTTCTGTAAGTCTTCACAAGGTTTTCACACACTGTTGCTGGTATTTTGGCCCATTCCTCCATGCAGATCTCCTCTAGAGCAGTGATGTTTTGGGGCTGTTGCTGGGCAACACGAA
>NC_143045.1:39632500-39652500 GCF_057628025.1 Oncorhynchus mykiss
GCTTTACTCCGATATCAAACCCTCTCATACACATCTAACTCAGTCCTACTGTACCCTACTACAGTACACCCACATATACTGTACATTTGAGTGCATATGAAGCACACGCAGGGGGCGTCTGCTGCACATATGCAGATTTGGTCATCATGGTTACCGTCCCTGAGCCATCTGCTGATTGGATGACCTCAGCGCGGTGACCTGTGTTTGACTCCTCACACATGGTCGCCTATTGGTTGGGCGCTCAGGGAATGATGTCGCTTCCCCACATCCCGGTGCAATGCAGTTTTTTGACCCAGGTTCTGTACGCATTACCACAGGGTGCATCTCAATAAGTAATTATTTTCCTTGTCTCCTTGTCTCCTTGTTTCCTTGGGTTGATCATGCATTGATCTGAAAAGACAGGATGGATGAGAGTGGGGATGAGTGGAAGTCTAGCAACTGAATGGTGGGTGTGTTTCCATCTGTCCAGCTCTTCTAGATATCAGTGACAAGGAGGCAACTTCAAAACAGTGAGATTCACCCATGGTGAAGCGATCAGTTAGGTTATGTGTACTGCAGTGGAGGCTTTGCCGAGAGGACAACGGTTCATAATAATGTCTGGAACGGCTCCTAATAATGTCTGGAACGGCGCAAATAGAAAACGGCATAAAAACACACACGGAAACCATTTGTTTGATGTATTTGATAACATTTCCACTCATATCCGGTCCAGCCATTACCATGAGCCCGTCCTCCCTGGTCCAGCCATTACCATTAGCCCGTCATCCCTGGTCCAGCCATTACCATGAGCCCGTCCTCCCTGGTCCAGCCATTACCATTAGCCCGTCATCCCTGGTCCAGCCATTACCATGAGCCCGTCATCCCTGGTCCAGCCATTACCATGAGCCCGTCCTCCCTGGTCCAGCCATTACCATGAGCCCGTCCTCCCTGGTCCAGCCATTACCATGAGCCCGTCCTCCCTGGTCCAGCCATTACCATTAGCCCGTCATCCCTGGTCCAGCCATTACCATGAGCCCGTCCTCCCTGGTCCAGCCATTACCATTAGCCCGTCATCCCTGGTCCAGCCATTACCATGAGCCCGTCCTCCCTGGTCCAGCCATTACCATGAGCCCGTCATCCCTGGTCCAGCCATTACCATGAGCCCGTCATCCCTGGTCCAGCCATTACCAGGAGCCCGTCCTCCCTGGTCCAGCCATTACCATTAGCCCGTCCAGCCATTACCACCAGCCCGTCCAGCCATTACCAGGAGCCCGTCCTCCCTGGTCCAGCCATTACCATGAGCCCGTCATCCCTGGTCCAGCCATTACCATGAGCCCGTCCTCCCCGGTCCAGCCATTACCAGGAGCCCGTCATCCCTGGTCCAGCCATTACCATGAGCCCGTCATCCCTGGTCCAGCCATTACCATGAGCCCGTCCTCCCTGGTCCAGCCATTACCATGAGCCCGTCCTCCCTGGTCCAGCCATTACCATGAGCCCGTCCTCCCTGGTCCAGCCATTACCATTAGCCCGTCATCCCTGGTCCAGCCATTACCATGAGCCCGTCCTCCCTGGTCCAGCCATTACCATTAGCCCGTCATCCCTGGTCCAGCCATTACCATGAGCCCGTCCTCCCTGGTCCAGCCATTACCATGAGCCCGTCATCCCTGGTCCAGCCATTACCATGAGCCCGTCATCCCTGGTCCAGCCATTACCAGGAGCCCGTCCTCCCTGGTCCAGCCATTACCATTAGCCCGTCCAGCCATTACCACCAGCCCGTCCAGCCATTACCAGGAGCCCGTCCTCCCTGGTCCAGCCATTACCATGAGCCCGTCATCCCTGGTCCAGCCATTACCATGAGCCCGTCCTCCCCGGTCCAGCCATTACCAGGAGCCCGTCATCCCTGGTCCAGCCATTACCATGAGCCCGTCATCCCTGGTCCACCCATTACCAGGAGCCCGTCCTCCCTGGTCCAGCCATTACCATGAGCCCGTCATCCCTGGTCCAGCCATTACCATGAGCCCGTCATCCCTGGTCCAGCCATTACCAGGAGCCCGTCCTCCCTGGTCCAGCCATTACCATGAGCCCGTCCTCCCTGGTCCAGCCATTACCAGGAGCCCGTCATCCCTGGTCCAGCCATTACCATGAGCCCGTCATCCCTGGTCCAGCCATTACCAGGAGCCCGTCCTCCCCGGTCCAGCCATTACCAGGAGCCCGTCATCCCTGGTCCAGCCATTACCAGGAGCCCGTCCTCCCTGGTCCAGCCATTACCAGGAGCCCGTCCTCCCTGGTCCAGCCATTACCATGAGCCCGTCCTCCCTGGTCCAGCCATTACCATGAGCCCGTCCAGCCATTACCAGGAGCCCGTCCTCCCTGGTCCAGCCATTACCATGAGCCCGTCCTCCCTGGTCCAGCCATTACCAGGAGCCAGTCCTCCCCGGTCCAGCCATTACCATGAGCCGTCCTCCCTGGTCCAGCCATTACCATTAGCCCGTCCTCCTCGGTCAAGTCATTACCATGAGCCAGTCCTCCCCGGTCCAACCATTACCACGAGCGAGTCCTCCCCGGTCCAGCCATTACCACGAGCACATCCAGCCATTACCACGAGTCGTTCTCCCCGGTCCAGCCATTACCACGAGTCGTTCTCCCCGGTCCAGCCATTACCACGAGCCCGTCCTCCCCGGTCCAGTCATTACCATGAGCCCGTCCTCCCTGGTCCAGCCATTACCACGAGCCGTCCTCCCCGGTCCAGCCATTACCATGAGCCCGTCCTCCCCGATCCATCCATTACCAGGAGCCCGTCCTCCGCGGTCCATCCATTACCACGAGCCCCTCCAGTCATTACCATGAGCCCGTCCTCCCCGGTCCATCCATTACCATGAGCCCGTCCTCCCCGGTCCAGCCATTACCAAATAAGGTGCCCCCGACCTCCTGTGGTGTGCTGTTGGTCCGAGCAGGTTCCACTCACACGCTCCCTACTGGAGGAAAGGGGATAAAGTGTGACATCATCAGAGGTGATTCATCGATGGGGTGAATGGCCTCGTGCTCCGAGCACTGCTTTACACACATCTTTATTGCTTTCTGTTGTGGTGATACATTTCCTCCACTGTAAGACAGTTGATAGGAGGGAAATGGCCTTTCGCCCTCATTGAAGGAGAATGGGAGTCCTTTCCTTAATTCTCTGTTGGAGCCAGTAGGGGGCATGTGTGAGACTTTGTATAAAAAAAAAAAAAAGTGTGAATGACAGTCAGAGTCAGAGACACACACACACACACACACACACACACACACACACACACACACACACACACACACACACACACACACACACACACACACACACACACACACACACACACACACACACACACACACACACACACACACACACACAGAGAAAGTGCTGTGTCACAAATGTAATTTCTGAGAGGTAATACATTTTTGATCACAGAACAGCACCTAAGGTGTCTCTGACAATGGAACATTGGGTCAGACAGTTACTCATTAGTTAGATTTATAATAGTATGGTTAATTGTTTTTGTGTGTGCGCAGGTGCATGTGTGTGTGTAGGTGCATGTGTGTGTGTAGGTGCATGTGTGTGTGTAGGTGCATGTGTGTGTGTAGGTGCATGTGTGTGTGTAGGTGCATGTGTGTGTGTAGGTGCATGTGTGTGTGTAGGTGCATGTGTGTGTTGCACAATAACGTGTTTTGCTTTCAGCCTTTTCAGTTCCTCTTTGAAGAGAAGACAATTAGATTTGCTCGGTAGGGAGGAAGGGAGAGATGGAGGGAAAGAGAGAGAGAGAGGGAGGAAGGCAGAAAGAGAGCGAGGGAGAGAGGAAGGCAGAAAGAGAGCGAGGGAGAGAGAGAGAGGAAGGCAGAAAGAGAGCGAGGGAGAGAGAGAGAGGAAGGCAGAAAGAGAGCGAGGGAGAGAGAGAGAGGAAGGCTGAAAGAGAGCGAGGGAGAGAGAGAGGAAGGCAGAAAGAGAGAGAGGGAGAGAGAGAGAGGAAGGCAGAAAGAGAGCGAGGGAGAGAGAGAGGAAGGCAGAAAGAGAGAGAGGGAGAGAGAGAGAGGAAGGCAGAAAGAGAGAGAGGGAGAGAGAGAGAGGAAGGCAGAAAGAGAGCGAGGGAGAGAGGAAGGCAGAAAGAGAGCGAGGGAGAGAGAGAGAGGAAGGCAGAAAGAGAGCGAGGGAGAGAGAGAGAGGAAGGCTGAAAGAGAGCGAGGGAGAGAGAGAGGAAGGCAGAAAGAGAGAGAGGGAGAGAGAGAGAGGAAGGCAGAAAGAGAGCGAGGGAGAGAGAGAGAGGAAGGCAGAAAGAGAGCGAGGGAGAGAGGAAGGCAGAAAGAGAGCGAGGGAGCGAGAGAGAGGAAGGCAGAAAGAGAGCGAGGGAGGGGGGGAAAGAGGGAGGCAGAAAGAGAGAGAGAAAGAGAGAGAGAGGGACAGAGAGGGAGAGAGAGGGGGAGAGAGGGAGGGAGGGAGAGAGAGAGAGAGAGAGGGGGATAGAAAGGGGAGGGGAGGGGGAGAGAGAGGGGGACAGAGTGGGAGGGGGAGGGAGAGAGAGAGAGAGAGAGAGAGAGGGGGATAGAAAGGGGAGGGGAGGGGGAGAGAGAGGGGAACAGAGTGGGAGGGGGAGGGAGAGAGAAAAAAAAGAGAAGAGGTGCTATGCCAATATCAGTGACAGTGCACTTCTGTTTCATGCCTTACATTCCATTACTATACTATAACTACTACTATACTACTATACTACTGATATACTACTAACTACTACTATACTACTATACTATTATAACTACTACTATACTATAACTACTACTATACTACTATACTATACCTACTACTATACTACTATACTATTATAACTACTACTATACTACTATACTATTATAACTACTACTATACTACTAACTACTACTATACCACTACAACTATAACTACTGCTACACTGCTATACTACTACAACTATAACTACTACTATACTAGAACTACTACTATACTACTATACTAGAACTACTACTATACTACTATAACTACTACTATACTATAACTACTACTATACTATAACTACTACTATACTACTAACTAATACTATACTACTAACTAATACTATACTATAACTACTACTATACTATAACTACTACTATACTATACCTACTACTGTGCTATAACTACTACTATACTACTAACTAATACTATACTATAACTACTACTATACTATAACTACTACTGTACTATAGCTACTACTATACTATAACAACGACTATACTATAACTACTACTATACTATTATTACTATAACTACCACTATACTACTACACTAATACTATACCACTAGCTACTACTATACTACTAACTACTACTACTATACTACTAACTACTAATATTACTATAACTACTACTATTGCTATAACAACTACTATACTACTAACTACTACTATACTACTACTATACTATATCAACTCTTACTATTACTACTACTAAACTACTATTACTACTAACTACTACGCTACTACTGACTACTACTAATAGTAATATTGCCAATATCAGTGACAATGCACTTCTGTTTCATGCCTTACATTCCTCTACTGTACTATAACTACTACTATACTACTATTACTACTACAATACTACTAACTACTACTATACTATACTACTACTATACTACTAACTACTACTATACTATTAGTACTATACCTACTACTATACTACTAACGACTACTATACCAGTAGCTACTACTATACTACTACGATACTACTAACTACTACTATAATACTACTATACTACTACTATACCATTAGTACTATACCTACTACTATACTACTAACTACTACTATACCAGTAGCTACTACTATACTACTACGATACTACTAACTACTACTATACTGCTATACTATAACTACAGCTATACCACTAACTACTATGATAATACTAACTACTACTAATAGTAATATTGCCAATATCAGTGACAATGCACTTCTGTTTCATGCCTTACATTCCACTACTGACTACTACTATACTACTATAAATATAACTACTATACTACTACAACAATACTACTAACTACTACTATAACTATAACTACTATACTACTAACTACTACTACTATACCACTATAACTATAACTACTACACTACTAACTACTACTATACTTCTGACTACTACTATTACTATAACTACTACTATACTACTAACTACTACAATACCACTTACTACTACTATACTACCAATTACTAATATACCACTAACTACTGCTATACTACTAACTGCTACTATACTACTAACTACTACTATACTACTATTACTACTACAATACTACTAACTACTACTATAGTACTATTACTATAACTTATACTGTACTATTAACTACTACAATACTACTAACTACTACTAATAGTAATAGTGCCAATATCGGTGACAGTGCACTTCTGTTTCATGCCTTACATTCCATTACTATACTATAACTACTACTATACTATTATAACTACTACTATACTATAACTACAACTATACTACTAACTACTACTATACTACTAAAACTATAACTACTACTATACTGCTATACTACTACAACTATAACTACTACTATACTATAACTACTACTATACCACTATACTATAACTACTACTATACTACTATAACTACTATAACTACTACTATACTATAACTACTACTATACTACTATACTATACTACTGATATACTACTAACTAGCCTACTGTCTGATCACAGAGGGAGGGAGAGCTGTCACTTAGCCTACTGTCTGATCACAGATTGGTGTTAGAGCTGCCACTTAGCCTACTGTCTGATCACTGCGGGAGGGAGAGCTGTCCCTCGGGCTACTGTCTGATAACAGATTGGAGGGAGAGCTGTCACTTAGCCTACTGTCTGATCACTGCGGGAGGGAGAGCTGTTACTTAGCCTACTGTCTGATCACTGTGGGAGGGAGAGCTGTCACTTAGCCTACTGTCTGATCACAGAGGGAGGGAAAGCTGTCACTTAGCCTACTGTCTGATCACAAAAGGAGGGAGAGCTGTCACATAGCCTACTGTCTGATCACAGAGGGAGGGATAGCTGTCACTTAGCCTACTGTCTGATCACAGATGGGAGGGAGAGCTGTCACTTAGCCTACTGTCTGATCACAGAGGGAGGGAGAGCTGTCATTTAGCCTACTGTCTGATCACTGCGGGAGGGAGAGCTGTCACTTAGCCTACTGTCTGATTACAGATGGGAGGGAGAGCTTTCACTTAAACTACTGTTTGATCACTGCGGGAGGGCGAGCTGTCCCTTAGCCTACTGTCTGTTCACAGATTATAGGGAGAGCTGTCACTTAGCCTACTGTCTGATCACAGAGGGAGGGAGAGCTTTCACTTAGCCTACTGTCTGATCACAGAGGGAGGGAGAGCTGTCAATTAGCCTACTGTTTGATCACTGCGGGAGGGAGAGCTGTCCCTTAGCCTACTGTCTGTTCACAGATTATAGGGAGAGCTGTCACTTAGCCTACTGTCTTATCACAGAGGAGGGAGAGCTGTCACTTAGCCTACTATCTGATCATAGAGGGAGGGAGAGCTGTCCCTTAGCCTACTGTCTGATCACAGATTGGGGCAGAGCTGTCACTTAGCCTACTGTCTGATCACAGAGGGAGGGAACGCTGTCACTTAGCCTACTGTCTGATCACAAAAGGAGGGAGAGCTGTCACATAGCCTACTGTCTGATCACAGAGGGAGGGAGAGCTGTCACTTAGCCTACTGTCTGATCACAGAGGGAGGGAGAGCTGTCACTTAGCCTACTGTCTGATAACAGAGGGAGGGAGAGCTGTCACTTAGCCTACTATCTGATCATAGAGGGAGGGAGAGCTGTCCCTTAGCCTACTGTCTGATCACAGATTGGGGCAGAGCTGTCACTTAGCCTACTGTCTGATCACAGAGGGAGGGAACGCTGTCACTTAGCCTACTGTCTGATCACAGAGGGAGGGAGAGCTGTCACTTAGCCTACTGTTTGATCACTGCGGGAGGGTGAGCTGTCCCTTAGCCTACTATCTGTTCACAGATTAAAGGGAGAGCTGTCACTTAGCCTACTGTCTGATCACAGATGGAGGGAGAGCTTTCACTTAGCCTACTGTCTGATCACAGATTGAGGGAGAGCTGTCACTTAGCCTACTATTTGATCACTGCGGGAGGCGAGCTGTCCCTTAGCCTACTGTCTGTTCACAGATTATAGGGAGAGCTGTCACTTAGCCTACTGTCTTATCACAGAGGAGGGAGAGCTGTCACTTAGCCTACTATCTGATCATAGAGGGAGGGAGAGCTGTCCCTTAGCCTACTGTCTGATCACAGATTGGGGCAGAGCTGTCACTTAGCCTACTGTCTGATCACAGAGGGAGGGAACGCTGTCACTTAGCCTACTGTCTGATCACAAAAGGAGGGAGAGCTGTCACATAGCCTACTGTCTGATCACAGAGGGAGGGAGAGCTGTCACTTAGCCTACTGTCTGATCACAGAGGGAGGGAGAGCTGTCACTTAGCCTACTGTCTGATAACAGAGGGAGGGAGAGCTGTCAGTTAGCCTACTATCTGATCATAGAGGGAGGGAGAGCTGTCCCTTAGCCTACTGTCTGATCACAGATTGGGGCAGAGCTGTCACTTAGCCTACTGTCTGATCACAGAGGGAGGGAACGCTGTCACTTAGCCTACTGTCTGATCACAAAAGGAGGGAGAGCTGTCACATAGCCTACTGTCTGATCACAGAGGGAGGGAGAGCTGTCACTTAGCCTACTGTCTGATCACAGAGGGAGGGAGAGCTGTCACTTAGCCTACTGTCTGATAACAGAGGGAGGGAGAGCTGTCACTTAGCATACTGTTTGATCACTGCAGGAGGGCGAGCTGTCCCTTAGCCCATAGTCTGTTCACAGATTATAGGGAGAGCTGTCACTTAGCCTACTGTATTATCACAGAGGAAGGAGAGTTGTCACTTAGCCTACTGTCTGATCATAGAGGGAGGGAGAGCTGTCCCTTAGCCTACTGTCTGATCACAGAGGAGGGAGAGCTGTCACTTAGCCTACTGTTTGATCACAGAGCGAGGGAGAGCTGTCACTTAGCTTACTGTCTGATCACAGAGAAGAGGGAGAGCTGTCACTTAATCTACTGTCTGATCACTGCTGGAGGGCGAGCTGTCCCTCAGGCTACTGTCTGATAACAGATTGGAGGGAGAGCTGTCACTTAGCCTACTGTATGATCACTGCGAGAGGGAGAGCTGTCACTTAGCCTACTGTCTGATCACTGCAGGAGGGAGAGCTGTCACTTAGCCTACTGTCTGATCACTGCAGGAGGGAGAGCTGTCACTTAGCCTACTGTCTGATCACAGATTGGAGGGAGAGCTGTCACTTAGCCTACTGTTTGATCACAGAAGGGAGGGAGCGCTGTCCCTTAGCCTACAGTATGATCACAGAGGTGAGGGAGCGCTGTCCCTTAGTCTACAGTATGATCACAGAGGGGAGGGAGCGCTGTCAGTTTGTCAGTCTGTCTGTCTGTCTGTCAGCCAGTCTGTCTGTCAGTGAGGTCAAAAGTCAAGGCCCGCCAATAGTTAAACCAGAGATGGACTGTCCTGGATGTAGATAAGATGGGAGATATGGACTGTCCTCTATTCCTCCTTTATGCATTGATTCATGTCTGTATTTATAGTGCTGGTTGAAAGAGTATGTGGGAGTACTGGAGAGTACATCTGTATGTGTGTAAGCGTGTGTGTGTTTGTATGAGGTGTATAAGGTGTGTGTGTGTGTGTGTGTGTGTGTGTGTGTCTCCCACTATCTCAGATGAGTTTCAATCTGGAAGAAGTACAGAGGTATTAGTAAATCACTCACTGTAACACTCACTCACTCTAACACTCTCTCTAACACTCACTCACACACACTCATTCACTCAGTCTAACAATCACTCACTCCCTCCAACACTCATTCACTCACTAACACTCACTCACTCACTCTCTCTAACACTCATTCACTCATTCACTCACACAGTGGAACGACATTTATTGGACATTTCAAACTTTTTTAACAAATCAAAAACTGAAAAATTGGGCGTGCAAAATTATTCAGCCCCCTTAAGTTAATACTTTGTAGCGCCACCTTTTGCTGCGATTACAGCTGTAAGTCGCTTGGGGTATGTCTCTATCAGTTTTGCACATCGAGAGACTGACATTTTTTCCCATTCCTCCTTGCAAAACAGCTCGAGCTCAGTGAGGTTGGATGGAGAGCATTTGTGAAGAGCAGTTTTCAGTTCTTTCCACAGATTCTCGATTGGATTCAGGTCTGGACTTTGACTTGGCCATTCTAACACCTGGATATGTTTATTTTTGAACCATTCCATTGTAGATTTTGCTTTATGTTTTGGATAATTGTCTTGTTGGAAGACAAATCTCCGTCCCAGTTTCAGGTCTTTTGCAGACTCCAGAATCTTCCAGAATGGTCCTGTATTTGGCTCCATCCATCTTCCCATCAATTTGAACCATCTTCCCTATCCCTGCTGAAGAAAAGCAGGCCCAAACCATGATGCTGCCACCACCATGTTTGACAGTGGGGATGGTGTGTTCAGGGTGATGGGCTGTGTTACTTTTACGCCAAACATAACATTTTGCATTGTTGCCAAAAAGTTCAATTTTGGTTTCATCTGACCAGAGCACCTTGGTGTGTCTCCCAGGTGGCTTGTGGCAAACTTTAAACAACACTTTTTATGGATATCTTTAAGAAATGGCTTTCTTCTTGCCACTCTTCCATAAAGGCCAGATTTGTGCAATATACGACTGATTGTTGTCCTATGGACAGTCTCCCACCTCAGCTGTAGATCTCTGCAGTTCATCCAGAGTGATCATGGGCCTCTTGGCTGCATCTCTGATCAGTCTTCTCCTTGTATGAGCTGAAAGTTTAGAGGGACGGCCAGGTCTTGGTAGATTTGCAGTGGTCTGATACTCCTTCCATTTCAATATTATCGCTTGCACAGTGCTCCTTGGGATGTTTAAAGCTTGGGAAATCTTTTTGTATCCAAATCCGGCTTTAAACTTCTTCACAACAGTATCTCGGACCTGCCTGGTGTGTTCCTTGTTCTTCATGATGCTCTCTGCGCTTTTAACGGACCTCTGAGACTATCACAGTGCAGGTGCATTTATACGGAGACTTGATTACACACAGGTGGATTGTATTTATCATCATTAGTCATTTAGGTCAACATTGGATCATTCAGAGATCCTCACTGAACTTCTGGAGAGAGTTTGCTGCACTGAAAGTAAAGGGGCTGAATAATTTTGCACACCCAATTTTTCAGTTTTTGATTTGTTAAAAAAGTTTGAAATATCCAATAAATGTAGTTCCACTTCATGATTGTGTCCCACTTGTTGTTGATCCTTCACAAAAAGATACAGTTTTATATCTTTATGTTTGAAGCCTGAAATGTGGCAAAAGGTCGCAAAGTTCAAGGGGGCCGAATACTTTCGCAAGGCACTGTATATATTGTTCTCTATACATCCTCAAATTCAGTCCCATTTCACATCCCACACTTTATGACCCCCCCCCCTAAACCAAGAGAAACATCTCACACTTTAACCTGTCCTCTAAACCAAGAGAAACATCCCACACTATCACCCCCCCTCTAAACCAAGAGAAACATCCCACACTTTAACCTGTCCTCTAAACCAAGAGAAACATCCCACACTATCACCCCCCCCCCCCTCTAAACCAAGAGAAACATCCCACACTTTAACCTGTCCTCTAAACCAAGAGAAATATCCCACACTATCACTCCCCCCTCTAAACCAAGAGAAACATCCCACACTTTAACCTGTCCTCTAAACCAAGAGAAACATCGCACACTATCACCCCCCCTCTAAACCAAGAGAAACATCCCACACTTTAACCTGTCCTCTAAACCTGTCATATTAAACATGTCCTGTTAAACCAGTCCTATTAGACCAGTCCTATTAAACCTGTCCTATTAAACCAGTCCTGTTAGACCAGTCCTATTAGACCTGTCCTGTTAGACCAGTCCTATTAAACCTGTCCTATTAAACCAGTCCTGTTAGACCAGTCCTGTTAAACCTGTCCTATTAAACCTGTCCTATTAGACCAGTCCTATGAAACCTGTCCTATTAAACCAGTCCTGTTAGACCAGTCCTGTTAAACCTGTCCTATTAGACCAGTCCTATTAAACCTGTCCTATTAGACCAGTCCTATTAGACCAGTCCTATTAGACCAGTCCTGTTAGACCAGTCCTATTAGACCAGTCCTATTAAACCTGTCCTATTAGACCAGTCCTATTTACCTGTCCTATTAGACCAGTCCTATTAGACCAGTCCTATTAAACCTGTCCTATTAAATCTGTCCTATTAAACCTGTCTTATTAAACCTGTCCTATTAGACTAGTCAGTATTGTCGTTAAGGCTGATTGCTGTGCAGTCTAACCATCAGTCCCCAGACATGTCTCTGGTTACATAACAAACATACTGTATAATCAGGGAAGTGTTCTCACTCTCACCGCAAGAATATGCAACACACACACACACACACACACACACACACACACACACACACACACACACACACACACACACACACACACACACACACACACACACACACACACACACACACACGCACACACACACACACACACACACACACACACACACACACACACACACACAACACACACACACCCACACACTAAATAACCTATACAGCCTAAACACTCCTCATCACGACTCCTATGTGAGTCAGACTAAAAGTGAGCGAGAGAGAGCGAGGGATGGAGAGAGAGAGAGAGGGATGTAGAGAGAGAGAGAGAGAGAGAGAGAGAGAGAGAGAGAGCGGGAGGGATGGGGAGAGGGAGAGGGAGAGAAGTGCCTAGCTCTGCCGTAGGCTGCTAATTCCATAGAGGGCAGGACAGGACAAGGTGCGGGAGACAGAGAGTATCTGAATGATAACAAGAAGAGAGTGGGTTGGAGGTCAAGCATGAGTTCTGTTATGAGGCTGATTGTGATTGACGCACGACACTGGGTTTAGGTGCCAAGGGTTGTCACGGTAACAGCTGTGTGAGTCAGAGGTGTGTCTGTGTGCGTGCGTGTGTGTGTTGTTGATGTGTTTGTGTGTGACTGTTCCCAAGTGAATCAGTCAAGTTTAAAGAGGCAGGGCAAGGGCCACACATCTGTAGGAACGGGGGCTGAGCGTCAAGAAGGTCTGCATCGGGTAAGCAACCCCCCCCCCCGCCACGTCTAATTGCTGAGTCATGCCACAGATAACCTTCGGCTATTCTCTTTTCCTCTCTCTCTCGTTCTCTCTTTCTCTCCCTCTCCTCTTTCCTCCCACGCCTCCCAGCTCTTGTCAGATCCACCAGATCTTGCCTTCCTGAGTGGGCCAGAACCCAGAATTCAGCTGTGTGACAGCTATGCAAAGCATCACTTCCCCGACAATCTTCGCATCTCTCATCCTCTCTTCTCTCCTCTAATCTCATCTATCTAACCATTCCTTTACCTTCTACTCTTTCCTGACCCCTCTTCACCCTCCTGACTCCTCTTCACCCTCCTGACCCCTTTTCACCCTCCTGACTCCTCTTCACCCTCCTGACCTCTCTTCACCCTCCTGACCTCTCTTCACCCTCCTGACCCCTCCTCATCCTCCTAACCCCTCTTCATCCTCCTGACCCCACTTCACCCTTCTGACCCCTCTTCATCCTCCTAACCCCTCCTGACTCCTCTTCACCCTCCTGACCCCTCCTGATTCCTCTTCACCCTCTTGACTCCTCTTCACCCTCCTGACCCCTCCTGATTCCTCTTCACCCTCCTGACTCCTCTTCATCCTCCTAACCCCTCCTGACTCCTCTTCACCCTCCTAACCCCTCCTGATTCCTGTTCATCCTCCTGACTCCTCTTCATCCCCCTAACCCCTCTTCACCCTCCTAACCCCTCTTCATCCTCCTAACCCCTCCTCATCCTCCTAACCCATCTTCACCCTCCTGACCCCTCTTCACCCTCCTAACCTCTCTTCACCCTCCTGACTCCTCTTCATCCTCCTAACCCCTCTTCACCCTCCTAACTCCTCTTCATTCTCTACTTAGTCTGATTGAGTGTTCTCTATTTAGCTTCTCCTATCCAATCATATCCTCTACTATGTGTTCTGTCAATTTACTTCCTGAAGCCTGACCTGACCTGGCCAGACCTGACCTGGCCAGACCTGACCTGGCCTGAACTTGCCTGGCCTGGCCTGACCTGGCTTGGCCTGACATGGCTTTCCAACTGATGAACAAGTCATCTCATACAAGCCGAGATACTTTTGTACAGTGCCTTGGGGAAAGCATTCAGATCTTATTCTAAAATGGGTTAAATAAATTAATTAATCCTCAGTAATCTACACTTAATACTTAATTACAAAGCGAAAAAAGGTTTTTAGAAATGTTTGCTAAGTAATTACAAAAAAAAAAAAAAATGAAAAACCTTATTTACATAAGTATTCAGACCCTTTGCTATGAGACTTGGATGTGTCTTGTTTCCATGGATCATCCTTGAGATGTTTCTACAACTTGATTGGAGTCCACCTGTGGTCAATTTAACTGATTGAACATTATTTGGAAAGGTATACAGCACAGTTGACAGTGCATGTCAGAGCAAAAACTAAGCCATGATGTCGAAGGAATTGTTCGTAGATCTCCGAGACAGGATTGTGTCAAGGCACAGATCTGGGGAAGGGTATCAAAAAATATCTGCAGGTCCCCAAGAACACAGTGATTTCCATCATTCTTAAATGGAAGAAGTTTGGCATCACCAAGACTCGTCTTAGAGCTGGCAATTGGGGGAGAAAGGCATTGGTCAGGGAGGTGACCAAGAACTCGAAGGTCACTCGGACAGAGCTCTAGAGTTCCTCTGTGGAGATGGCAGAACCTTCCAGAAGGACAACCATCTCTGCAGCACTCCACCAATCAGGTCTTTATGGTAGAGTGGCTAGACGGAAGCCACTCCTCAGTAAAAGGCACATGACAGCCCGCTTGGAGTTTGCCAAAAGACACCTAAAGGACTCAGACCACGAGAAACAAGATTTCCTGGTCTGATGAAACCAAGATTTAAGTCTTTGGCCTGAATGCTAAGCGTCACGTCTGGAGGAAACTGGTCACCATCCCTACGGTGAAGCATGGTGGTGGCAGCATCATGCTTCGTGGCTGAATACCCACTTTAGCCCGGCACGTGCAGAGCGCAGGCACAGGACACCCAGAGCTGTCACAGCGCACCGGAGACACAGTGCGCAGAGCCGGCGCAGGTTACCCTGGGCCGAAACAGCGCACCCAGAGACCAAGAGCGCTGAGCTGGCACAAACTGCCCCGGCTGGATGCCCACTCTAGCATGGCACTTGCGGAGAGCTGGCTCCGAGTGCACCGGGCTGTGCATGTGCACGGTGCCTGACCAGTACCACTCTGCTTGCCTTGAACACGGGGAGTTAGCTCCGCCTACCTTCCCGTGTGCCCCCTCCCATTTTGGGGGGGGGAGTGGCTTCTCGGGCTTTCGTTGATGACTTGCCTCCTCATATCGTCGCCGTTCCGCCTTTGCTGCTTCAATCTCCTCCTTCGGACGGCGATACTCCCCGAC
This sequence comes from Oncorhynchus mykiss, assembly GCF_057628025.1. Taxonomy (NCBI): domain Eukaryota; kingdom Metazoa; phylum Chordata; class Actinopteri; order Salmoniformes; family Salmonidae; genus Oncorhynchus; species Oncorhynchus mykiss. The sequence continues at coordinate 39,648,082 of NC_143045.1, forward strand.
CTGCGTCCAGGGTCCTTTTCCATCCAGGATCTCCATGTCCACTCATCCCTTTTGCCACGCTGCTTGGTCCTTTGGTGGTGGGTAGTTCTTTTACGATTGCTGTCGTCATGGAAATGACCGGACCAAGGTGCAGCGTGGTGAGCGAAAAACAAATTTTTTTTGATAAATGTCGCCAACAAAACAAAGAACAAGGAGACGACCGTGAAGCGTACTTAGGCTGTAATGCCACTAACAAAGACAACTACCCACAAATACAAAAGGAAAAAAGGCTGCCTAAGTATGATTCCCAATCAGAGACAACGATAGACAGGAAACGTTCTTATTCAGAGCGAGATACAGTTACTGCATTCATCGTAAAATAGCTGGCTGGTACAACCACATATCCCAGTCATAGTAAGTACATTTAGCTAGGTAGTACAACCACATATATATATTTTTTTAACCTTTATTTAATCATGAAAGGAGGGGTCGGGGTGAGGAGGGGGTGCTGTGGGATTATTTATAATTCTCTTTAAAGAAGTAGGGTTTTAGATGTTTTCGGAAGTTCTACAGCTGCACCATCGAGAGCAGCCTAACCGGTTGCATCACCGCCTGGTATGGCAGCTTTTTGGCATCTGACCGCAAGGCGCTACAGAGGGTAGTGCGTACGGCCCTAGTACATCACTGGAGCCAAGCTTCTTGCCATCCACGACCTAGATACTAGGCAGTGACAGAGGGAGGCCCAAAAAAATGTCAAAGACTCCATTCACCCAAGACATAGACTGTTTACTCTGCTACCGCACGGCAAGAGGTACCGGAGCGCCAAGTCTAGGACCGAAAGACTTCTTAATTAACCTCTTTCAGCTAGGGGGCACTATTTTTATGTTTGGAAAAATAACGTTCCCAAAGTAAACGGCCTATGTCTCAGGACCTGATGCTAGAATATGCATATAATTGACAGATTAGGATAGAAAACACTCTAAAGTTTCCAAAACTGTCAAAATATTGTCTGTGAGTATAACAGAACTGTTTTGCTTGCGTAACACAGTGGGGCAGCCATTGTCTCTCCCTCTCCTACTGAAAAAGAGACCATGCCGGTTGATATATTATCGATTATATATTTTAAAAACAACCTGAGGATTGATTATAAAAAACATTTGACATGTTTCTGTGGACATTATGGAACCTATTTGGAATTTTGTGGATTTCTGAACAAACGAATCCAAACAAACGTAGGTATTTTGGAAATAAAAATAATCTTTATGGAACAAAAGGAACATTTATTGTGTAACTGGGAGTCTCGTGAGTGAAAACATCCGAAGATCATCAAAGGCAAGCGATTCATTTTATTGCTTTTCTGATTTTCATGACCAAGCTACTTTGAAGCTAGGTGTTCATAATGTTTCGTCTAGTGATCGATAAACTTACACAAACGCTTGGATTGCTTTCGCTGTAAAGCACATTTTCAAAATCTGACACCACAGGTGGATTAACAAAAAGCTAAGCTGTGTTTTGCTATATTGCACTTGTGATTTCATGAATATAAATATTTTTAGTAATATTATTTGAATGTGGCACCTATCAATTTGATTTATTTTACCTTATTTTACCTAGGCAAGTCAGTTAAAAACAAATTCTTATTTTCAATGATGGCCTAGTGGGTCAACTGCCTGTTCAGGGGCAGAACAGCTGGGGGTTTGAACTTACAACCTTCCGGTTACTAGTCCAACGCTCTAACCACTAGGCTACCTGCCGCCCCAATTCAGCGATTGTTGATGAAAATGATCCCGCTAACGGGATGGGTTGCGTCAAGAAGTTAACAGCTTCTACCCCCATAAGACTGCTGAACATTTAATCAAACGACCACCTGGACTATTTACATTGACCCCCTCCCTTTGTTTTTACACTGCTGCTACTCACTGTTTATTATATATGCATTGTCACTTTATACAAATGACCTCGACTAACCTGTACTCCCGTACATTGACTCAGTACCGGTACCCCCTGTATATAGCCTCGTTATTGTTATGTAATTGACTTGTGTTACTTTTAGATTAGTTTTTTTTTTTAAATATAATGTATTTAGTAAATATTTTCTAACTCTTTTTTGAACTTAAGGGCTTGTAAGTAAGCATTTCACGGTAAGGTCTACACGAGTTGTATTCGGCGCACGTGACAAAAACAATTTGATTTGATTTGAAGATGGGCAGGGACTCTGCTGTCCTAGCATCAGGCGGAAGATGGGAAGGGACTCTGCTGTCCTAGCTTCTGTGAGAAGATGGGCAGGGACTCTGCTGTCCTAGCTTCAGGGAGAAGATGGGCAGGGACTCTGCTGTTCTAGCATCAGGGAGAAGATGGGCAGGGACTCTGCTGTCCTAGCATCAGGGAGAAGATGGGATGGGACTCTCTGTCCTAGCTTCAGGGGGAGATGGGAAGGGACTCTACTGTCCTAGCTTCAGGGGGAAGATGGACAGGGACTCTGCTATCCTAGCATCAGGGGGAAGATGGGAAGGGACTCTGCTGTCTTGGCATCAGGGGGAAGATGGACAGGGACTCTGCTGTCTTGGCTTCAGGAAGAAGATGGGCAGGGACTCTGCTGTCCTAGCTTCAGGGGGAAGATGGGCAGGGACTCTAATGTCCTAGCATCAGGGAGAAGATGGGAAGGGACTCTGCTGTCCTAGCATCAGGGAGAAGATGGGAAGGGACTCTGCTCTTCTAGCTTCAGGGGGAAGATGGGAAGGGAATCTGCTGTCCTAGCATCAGGGAGAATATGGGAAGGGACTCTGCTCTTCTAGCTTCAGGGGGAAGATGGGAAGGGAATCTGCTGTCCTAGCATCAGGGAGAAGATGGGAAGGGACTCTGCTGTTCTAGCATCAGGGGGAAGATGGGACGGGACTCTGCTGTCCTAGCATCAGGGAGAAGATGGACAGGGACTCTGCTGTCCTGGCATCAGGGGGAAGATGGACAGGGACTCTGCTGTCCTGGCTTCATGGAGAAGATGGGCAGGGACTATGCTGTCCTAGCTTCAGGGGGAAGATGGACAGGGACTCTGCTATCCTATCTTCAGGGAGAAGATGGGAAGGGACTCTGCTGTTCTAGCATCAGGGGGAAGATGGGACGGGACTCTGCTGTCCTAGCTTCAGGGAGAAGATGGGCAGGGACTCTGCTGTCATAGCTTCAGGGGGAAGATGGGAAGGGACTCTGCTGTTCTAGCTACAGGGGGAAGATGGGAAGGGATTATGCTGTCCTAGCTTCAGGGAGAAGGTGGGAAGGGACTCTGCTGTCGTAGCATCACGGAGAAGATGGGCAGGGACTCTACTGTCCTAGCTTCAGGGGGAAGATGGGAAGGTACTCTGCTTTTCTATCTTCAGGGGGACGATGGGAAGGGACTCTGCTGTCCTAGCTTCAGGGAGAAGGTGGGAAGGGACTCTGCTGTCGTAGCATCAGGGAGAAGAATGGCAGGGACTCTACTGTCCTAGTTTCAGGGAGAATATCGGCAGGGACTCTGCTGTCCTAGCTTCAGGAAGAAGATTGGAAGAGACTCTGCTGTCCTAGCTTCAGGGAGAAGAAGGGAAGGGACTCTGCTGTCCTAGCTTCAGGGAGAAGATGGACAGGGACTCTGCTGTCCTAGCATCAGGGAAAAGATGGGCAGGGACTCTACTGTCCTTGCTTCAGGGAGAAGATGGGAAGGGACTCTGCTGTCCTAGCTTCAGGGAGAGATGGGCAGGGACTCTGCTGTTCTAGCATCAGGGGGAAGATGGGACGGGACTCTGCTTTCCTAGCTTCAGGGAGAAGATGGGCAGGGGATCTACTGTCCTAGCTTCAGGGAGAAGATGGGAAGGGACTCTGCTGTCCTAGCTTCAGGGATAAGATGGGCAGGGACTCTGCTGTTCTAGCATCAGGGAGAAGATGGGCAGGGACTGACTCTGCTGTCCTAGCTTCAGGGAGAAGATGGGCAGGGACTCTGCTGTCCTAGGATCAAGGAGAAGATGGGAAGGGACTCTACTGTCCTAGCCTCAGGTGAAGATGGGAAGGGACTCTGCTGTCCTAGCATCAGGGGGAAGATGGGAAGGGACTCTGCTGTCCTAGCTTCAGGGGGAAGATGGGACGGGACTCTGCTTTCCTAGCTTCAGGGAGAAGATGGGCAGGGAATCTACTGTCCTAGCTTCAGGGAGAAGATGGGAAGGGACTCTGCTTTCCTAGCTTCAGGGAGAAGATGGGCAGGGACTCTACTGTCCTAGCTTCAGGGGGAAGAAGGACAGGGACTCTGCTATCCTAGAATCAGGGGGAAGATGGGAAGGGACCCTACTGTCCTAGCTTCAGGGGGAAGATGGGCAGGGACTCTGCTGTCCTAGCTTCAGGGAGAAGATGGGCAGGGAGTCTGCTGTCCTAGCTTCAGGGAGAAAATGGTAAGGGACTCTGCTGTCCTGGCTTCAGGGG
>NC_143045.1:39655000-39705000 GCF_057628025.1 Oncorhynchus mykiss
TTTGTCCCTAACCTACACAGATTTATTGTTGAGCTCCATCGTGTAGAGCAGAGATGTGGAGAGGCTTAAACAGGAGTCTTTGTTAACCTCCATACAAATGGAGCCGGGCAGTACAGTTCCCCCACTGTCCATTCTATTGGCCCAGTAAGCAGAGTGCATGTAACCCTCCTCCTCTCTCTGCTATCCCTACGGAGAGTCATTCTCATTCACACAGGAGACTTCTCAGTAAGGGAGTGTGAGGAGGGACTCGGAGAAGGAGAAATCAAAATGGAGACAGAAATAGTTGACTGTACACTTTACATAGCTTAGTTAGAACTTGCGTAATGTCAACAAAACAAAGTCAGTGACAATCACACACACACTAACAGGCAGTGTTCACACACAGAGAACATAGCCTCGTTATTGTTATGTCATTTTCTTATGTAACTTTTCTTATACTTTAGTTCATTTAGTAAATATTTTCTTAACTCAATTTCTTGAATTGCATTGTTGGTTAAGGGATTGTAAGTAAGCATTTCACGGTAAGGTACCTGTTTGTATTCGGCACATGTGACAAAAACAATTTGATTTGAATAGCTAGCTAGCTAGCTAGAGAGAGAGAGAGAGAGAAGAGAGAGAGAGAGAGAGAGAGAGAGAGAGAGAGAGAGAGAGAGAGAGAGAGAGAGAGAGAGAGAGAGAGAGAGAGAGAGAGAGAGAGAGAGAGAGAGAGAGAGAGAGAGAGAGAGAGAGAGAGAGCGAGAGAACAGGCAGTACACACACACACACGCCCAAATTCAGCTTCCTGTCAACGGTAACAATGGTATCAGCCTGCAGCCGTGCCACCCAACCCTGTCTTATCAGTAGCAGGCTCAATGTGCATGTGTTTCTTCCAGACTAGTACTCAGGAGAGGTGTTGGTGAATTCACCCTGCAGTAAAGCACAGCTGAGACTGACTGTGTGTGGATGTGTGTGTGGCTGTGTGTATGTGTGCGCGTGCGTGCGTAAGACTGTGTGTGTGTGTGTGGCTGTGTGGGAGTATGTACAGTGGGGAAAAAAAAGTATTTAGTCAGCCACCAATTGTGCAAGTTCTCCCACTTAAAAAGATGAGAGAGGTCTGTAATTGTCATCATAGGTACACTTCAACTATGACGGTGAAAATGAGAAAAAAATTCCATAAAATCACATTGTAGGATTTTTTATGAATTTATTTGCAAATTATGGTGGAAAATAAGTCTGTGTGTGTGTGTCTGTGTGTGTGTGTGGCTGTGTGTGTGTGTGGCTGTGTGTATATGTGGCTGTGTGTGTGTATATATATATATATACTGTATACATATGTGTGCGTGTGTGGCTGTGTGCACGCACGCGTGTGTGTGTGTGTAAGACTGTGTGTGTGTGTGTGTGTGTGTGTGTGTGTGTGTGTGTCTGTGTGTGTGTGGGGGTGTATGTGTGTGTATATATGTCTGTGTGTGATGTGGCTGTGTCTGTGTGTATACATATATATATATATATATATATATATATATATGTGTGTGTGTGTGTGTGTGTGTGTGTGTGTGTGTGTGTGTGTGTGTGTGTGTGTGTGTCTGTGTGTCTGTGGCTGTGTACCAGCCAAACTTCCCAAACAGACTGTAATTTGTCTTGTTTACATATCTGTCTTGTTACATATCTGTCTTGTTCCATATCTGTCTTGTTACACATCTGTCTTGTTACATATCATGTTACATATCTGTCTTGCTACATATCTTGTTACATATCATGTTACATATCTGTCTTGGTACACATCTTGTTACATATCTGTCTTGCTACATATCTTGTTACATATCATGTTACATATCTGTCTTGGTACACATCTTGTTACATATCTTTCTTGTTACATATCCATCGGCAGGATTGGGTTCCATGTTTCTTCCCTAATGGAAGCAGTGTAGACCGGCCTCCCGTGTGGCGCAGTGGTCTAAGGCACTGCGTTGCAGTGTCACTAGAGATTTTGGATTCAAGTCCAGGCTCTGTCACACCTGGCCATGACCGGGAGACCCACGAGGGTTTGGCCGGCAGGGATGTCCTTTTTCCATCGCGCTCTAGTGACTCCTGTGTCTTTTTTAAAATGTTATTTAACCTTTATTTAACTAGGCAAGTCAGTTAAGAACAAATTCTTATTTTCAATGGAACAGTTGCCTTATTCAGGGGCAGAACGACAGATTTGTACATGTCAGCTCGGGGGTTTGAACTTGCAACCATCCGGTTGCTTGTCCAACGCTCTAACCACTAGGCTACCCTGCCGCCCCGTCTGGCCAGGCAGGGTGCACGCCGGGCAGACATATTGGCTGTAGCCTCTTCTACCAGGCTTATAGTCAACCAGCCCTCATGTGCTGTACCGTCAGAAGTGTTTGTGGTGTCTGGACAGTTCTCTGTCCCCTGACTGGTTGACACAGAGGGACGTAAGTGTCTATGTGCCGGGGAGCTAGGGTCAGTCTGTCCTATCTGGGGAAATTCTCCTATCTTATCTGTTCTAGGACCATGCCTCATGACTATCTGGCCGGATGACTCCTGGCTGTCCCCGTCTCCAGGCCACCTGACCGTGCAGCTGATCCAGTTTCTGCTGTTTTGCCTGTGGCTGTTTAACCCTGACCTGTTCACCGGATGTGCTATCTTGTCCCGGACTTGCTGTTTTCGACCCTCACTCTCACTCTACCGCACCTGTTGTCTCGACCTCCGAATGATCGGCTATGAAAAGCCAACTGACATTTACTCCTGAGGTACTGTTGCCTGTTGCACCCTCTTACAACCACTGATTATTATCTGACCCTGCTGGTCGTCTATGAACGTTCGAACATCTTGAATAACGATCTGTCCTTAATGGCCAAGTACTCTTAGAATCTCCATCCGGCACAGCCAGAAGATGGCTGGCCACCGAGTCTGGTGGTATAGTCATAGGTTTCTTCCCAGGTTCTGGCCTTTCTAGGGAGTTTTTCTCCAAGCAACCTTGCTTCCACATCTGCATTGCTTGCTGTTTGAGGTTTTAGCCTGGGTTTCTGTATAAGCACTTTGTGACTTTGAAGTGGGAGCAGTAAACTTCTGTGTGACCGGAGTCTGACCTCACGACTTTAGGGTTAACGAGTGCTGCTGCATGGAGGGGACATCTGGATAGCCCTGAACACTAGACCAGGCACACACACACACACACACACACACACACACACACACACATACAAACACACACACACACACACACAAACACACACACACTCATCACACACAAACACACACACACTCATCACACACACACAAATACACTCATCACACACACACACTCATCACACACACACATCACACACACATCACACACACTCATCACACACACACACACACACACATACACACACACACACACTCATCACACACACACACACACATCACACATCACACACACACACAAACACTCATCACACACACACACACACACACACACTCATCACACACACATACATCACACAAACACACTCATCACACACACAAACACTCATCACACACACACACACACACACATCACACACACACACACACACACACTCATCACACACACACACACACACAAACACTCATCACACACACACACACACACACATACACACACTCATCATATACACACACTCATCACACACACACACACACACACATCACACACACTCATCACACACACACACACACACACACACACACACACACTCATCACACACACACACACACACACACACACACTCATCACACACACACACACACACACACACACACACACACACACACACACACACACACAAACACTCATCACACACACACACACACATACACACACTCATCATATACACACACTCATCACATACACACACACACACACACATACTCATCACACACACACACACACACACACTCATCACACAACACTCATCACACATGATGTGCGTTATAGAATGCGTGGTTGCTGTTAAAACAGAGTTGCAGAAACCCCCAATTAAACGTTGTTTGAGTTTGTCGTTGTCATAGCAACTGAGCTAGCACCTCTGAAATGCTATTTCATATTAAATGTTATAAAAGCTGTTGACTTCGTTCACTCTCTCTTTCTCTCTCAGAAAGCACTTGGCTACAGCTAAGTATCATGCCCGTGTCTCCATCACCCTGCCTCTCTCGTCTGCCTGCCTCTCTCGTCTGCCTGCCTCTCTCGTCTGCCTGCCTCTCTCGTCTGCCTGCCTCTCTCGTCTGCCTGCCTCAGATCTGCCTCTCTCGTCTGCCTGCCTCTCTCGTCTGCCTGCCTCTCTGTCTCTCCGTGTAGTGAAACCGAGATGAAACTGAGAGGATTTAGGTCTACTAAAACTGACTAACCTTATCAAAACTTATTAAACATTATCATCCATGACCTTATCACACATTATCACCCATGGCCTTATCACACATTATCACCCATGGCCTTATCGCACATTATCATCCATGACCTTATCGCACATTATCGTCCATGACCTTATTACACATTATCGTCCATGACCTTATTACACATTATCATCCCTGATATTATCAAAATTGTCCTCCCTAACCTTAAACATGATCTTCTTTAACCTTATCAAACGATCCTCCCTGACCTTAAACATTATCCTCCCTAACCTTGAACATTATTCCCAGTAACCTTAAACATTATCCTCCTTGACCTTAATAAACATGATCTTCCCTGACCTTATCAAACATGATCATCCCTAATCTTATAAATAATTATCCTTATCAAACATTATCGTCCCTAACCTTATCAAACATTATTGTCCCTAACCTTGTCAAACATTATCCCCATACCCTTGAACATTATCCTCCCTAAACCTGATCGAACATTTCCCTCCCTAACCTTAAACATTATCCTCCCTAGCCTCAAACATGATCCTCTCTAACCTTATCAAACATTATCCTCCCTAGCCTTATAAAACATTATCCTCCCTAGCCTTATAAAACATTATCCTCCCTAGCCGTATAAAACATTATCCTCCCTAACCTTATCAAACATTATCCTCCCTAACCTTAAACATTATCCTCCCTAGCCTCAAACATGATCCTCTCTAACCTTATAAAACATTATCCTCCCTAGCCTTATAAAACATTATCCTCCCTAACCGTATAAAACATTATCCTCCCTAGCCTTATAAAACATTATCCTCCCTAACCTATTTCATGGGTTCTGGAACTAAATCTCCCGATTGGAGTGCTGAGGAGAGAGGAAGTTACTCAGAGTCTGTGGGTGAATTAACATATGTACAGTTCCGCAACCCTGCATCACTCAAACAGAATAATGTTCTGCCTTTCTCCTAATTACCAGACAGACTGAAACAAACAGGTATTTCCCAGCAGAGGCTAACTAAGCAGAAACTGCAGAGGACACACGTAAGGAGGTTAACACTGGCCTCCCACCTCTCCCTCTCTTTTCCCCTCTTCTAAATCTGAACTCTGAGAATCTCAGAAAACAAAAAAAACATCCTTAATCTAGATACTGGGGATTGACATGTGATTGACGCGCACATGCACGCACAATGGTAAGCGCAACTACCGAAGAAAGGGATATCAGAGATTCATCTTTTAGGATAGGATCGTTCCGGACCTAGTAGTTAGACCAACACATAACCAGCTGGGCAGGAAAGATGTGTGTGTGTGTGTGTGTGTGTGTGTGTTTGTGCGTTTGAAAGGTAGACGAGAAGGTGGGAAGGACAACGCGTAGGCAGGCAGGCACTATGCTACCAGTGTTCTCTTTTAGTAAGAGGCTGATGACTCAGAATCTGGGGGTTGAGCTGGCTGTATGGCCAGAAAATATAGAGATACTATGTAGAGAATACAGAGAGACTAGAGACTATAGAGAGACTACATACTATAAGGATACTATAGAGAGACTAGACTAGAGACTATAGATTATAAAGATACTATAGAGAGAATACAGAGAGACTAGAGACTATAGAGATACTACATACTATAAGGATACTATAGAGAGACTATAAAGATACTATAGAGATACTATAAAGATACTATAGACTATAACGATAATATAGAGAGACTATAAATATACTATAGAGAGACTATAAAGATAATATAGACTATAAAGATACTACAGAGAGACTAGACTAGAGACTTTAGACTATAAAGATACTATAGAGAGAATACAGAGAGACTAGAGACTATAGAGATACTACATACTATAAGGATACTATAGAGAGACTATAAAGATACTATAGAGAGACTATAAAGATACTATAGAGATACTATAAAGATACTATAGAGAGAATACAGAGAGACTAGAGACTATAGAGATACTACATACTATAAGGATACTATAGAGAGACTATAGACTATAAAGAGACTATAGAGAGACTACATACTATAAGGATACTATAGAGAAACTATAGACTATAAAGATAGTATAGAGAGACTATAGACTATAGAGATACTATAGACTATAAAGATACTATAGAGAGACTGTAGACTACAGAGAGACTATTGAGAGACTATATAGAGACTACATACTATAAGGATACTATAGAGACTATAGAGATACGATAGATAGACTATAGAGATAAAAGAGAGAATATAGACTATTGCATATAGAGAGACTATAAAGAGACTGGACTAGACTATAAAGATACTATAGAGAGACCATATAGACTATAAAGATACTATATAGAGACTATAGAATAGAGAGAGACTATAAAGAATATATAGAAAGACTATAGACTATATAGAGACTATCAGTGTTACCCAATTGTCTTATCCTCTTTAACTAAAAGTACAGATAACCCCCCCCCCAAAAAAAAAAATACTTCAGTGGTACTTGAAAGCATTTTTACTTGAGTACTTTATAGGAGACTATAGACGGGGGGCAAACTACCTGCCCTCCAGGACACCTACACCACCCGATGTCACAGGAAGGCCAAAAAGATCATCAAGGACAACAACCACCCGAGCCACTGCCTGTTCACCCCGCTACCATCCAGAAGGCGAGGTCAGTACAGGTGCATCAAAGCTGGGGACCGAGGGACTGAAAAACAGCTTCTATCTCAAGGCCATCAGACTGTTAAACAGCTTCTATCTCAAGGCCATCAGACTGTTAAACAGCTTCTATCTCAAGGCCATCAGACTGTTAAACAGCTTCTATCTCAAGGCCATCAGACTGTTAAACAGCTTCTATCTCAAGGCCATCAGACTGTTAAACAGCTTCTATCTCAAGGCCATCAGACTGTTAAACAGCTTCTATCTCAAGGCCATCAGACTGTTAAACAGCTTCTATCTCAAGGCCATCCTGAGACCTGGGGTACCAATGTAAGAAATAACACGTAAAAAAAAAAAAAAAACTGCATAGTTTCCTAGGAACGCGAAGCGAGGCGGCCATCTCTGTCGGCGCCGGAAGTAGGCCTGTAATTGACTGGTGAATGAGTAGTAGGCCTGTAATTGACTGGTGAATGAGTAGTAGGCCTGTAATTGACTGGTGAATGAGTAGTAGGCCTGTAATTGACTGGTGAATGAGTAGTAGGCCTGTAATTGACTGGTGAATGAGTAGTAGGCCTGTAATTGACTGGTGAATGAGTAGTAGGCCTGTAATTGACTGGTGAATGAGTAGTAGGCCTGTAATTGACTGGTGAATGAGTAGTAGGCCTGCAATTGACTGGTGAATGAGTAGTAGACCTGTAATTGACTGGTAATTGACTGGTGAATGAGTAGTAGGCCTGTAATTGACTGGATAATGAGTAGTAGGCCTGTAATTGACTGGTGAATTAGTAGTAGACCTGTAATTGACTGGTGAATGAGTAGTAGACCTGTAATTGACTGGTGAATGAGTAGTAGGCCTGTAATTGACTGGTGAATGAGTAGTAGGCCTGTAATTGACTGGTGAATGAGTAGTAGGCTTGTAATTGACTGGTGAATGAGTAGTAGGCCTGTGATTGACTGGTAATTGACTGGTGAATGAGTAGTAGGCCTGTAATTGAATGGTGAATGAGTAGTAGGCCTGTAATTGACTGGTGAATGAGTAGTAGGCCTGTAATTGACTGGTAATTGACTGGTGAATGAGTAGTAGGCCTGTAATTGACTGGTGAATGAGTAGTAGGCCTGTAATTGACTGGTAATTGACTGGTGAATGAGTAGTAGGCCTGTAATTGAAGGGTGAATGAGTAGTAGGCCTGTAATTGAATAGTGAATGAGTAGTAGGCCTGTAATTGACTGGTGAATGAGTAGTAGGCCTGTAATTGACTGGTGAATGAGTAGTAGACCTGTAATTGACTGGTAATTGACTGGTGAATGAGTAGTAGACCTGTAATTGACTGGAGAATGAGTAGTAGGCCTGTAATTGACTGGTGAATGAGTAGTAGACCTGTAATTGACTGGTGAATGAGTAGTAGACCTGTAATTGACTGGTGAATGAGTAGTAGGCCTGCAATTGACTGGTGAATGAGTAGTAGGCCTGTAATTGACTGGTGAATTAGTAGTAGACCTGTAATTGACTGGTGAATGAGTAGTAGACCTGTAATTGACTGGTGAATGAGTAGTAGGCCTGTAATTGACTGGTGAATGAGTAGTAGGCCTGTAATTGACTGGTGAATGAGTAGTAGGCTTGTAATTGACTGGTGAATGAGTAGTAGGCCTGTGATTGACTGGTAATTGACTGGTGAATGAGTAGTAGGCCTGTAATTGAATGGTGAATGAGTAGTAGGCCTGTAATTGACTGGTGAATGAGTAGTAGGCCTGTAATTGACTGGTAATTGACTGGTGAATGAGTAGTAGGCCTGTAATTGACTGGTGAATGAGTAGTAGGCCTGTAATTGACTGGTAATTGACTGGTGAATGAGTAGTAGGCCTGTAATTGAAGGGTGAATGAGTAGTAGGCCTGTAATTGAATAGTGAATGAGTAGTAGGCCTGTAATTGACTGGTGAATGAGTAGTAGGCCTGTAATTGACTGGTGAATGAGTAGTAGACCTGTAATTGACTGGTAATTGACTGGTGAATGAGTAGTAGACCTGTAATTGACTGGAGAATGAGTAGTAGGCCTGTAATTGACTGGTGAATGAGTAGTAGACCTGTAATTGACTGGTGAATGAGTAGTAGACCTGTAATTGACTGGTGAATGAGTAGTAGGCCTGCAATTGACTGGTGAATGAGTAGTAGGCCTGTAATTGACTGGTGAATGAGTAGTAGGCCTGCAATTGACTGGTGAATGAGTAGTAGACCTGCAATTGACTGGTGAATGAGTAGTAGGCCTGTAATTGAATGGTGAATGAGTAGTAGGCCTGTAATTGAATGGTGAATGGTGAATGAGTAGTAGGCCTGTAATTTACTGGTGAATGAGTAGTAGGCATGTAATTGACTGGTGAATGAGTAGTAGGCCTGTAATTGAATGGTGAATGAGTAGTAGGCCTGTAATTGAATGGTGAATGAGTAGTAGTAGTAGGCCTGTAATTGAATGGTGAATGAGTAGTAGGCCTGTAATTGACTGGTGAATGAGTAGTAGTAGTAGGCCTGTAATTGAATGGTGAATGGTGAATGAGTAGTAGGCCTGTAATTGAATGGTGAATGGTGAATGAGTAGTAGGCCTGTAATTGAATGGTGAATGAGTAGTAGTAGTAGGCCTGTAATTGAATGGTAATTGAATGGTAGTAGTAGTATTAGTAGTAGTAGGCCTGTAATTGAATGGTAATTGAATGGTAGTAGTAGTATTAGTAGTAGTAGGCCTGTAATTGAATGGTAATTGAATGGTAGTAGTAGTATTAGTAGTAGTAGGCCTGTAATTGAATGGTAATTGAATGGTAGTAGTAGTATTAGTAGTAGTAGGCCTGTAATTGAATGGTAATTGAATGGTAGTAGTAGTATTAGTAGTAGTAGGCCTGTAATTGAATGGTGAATGGTGAATGAGTAGTAGGCCTGTAATTTACTGGTGAATGAGTAGTAGGCATGTAATTGACTGGTGAATGAGTAGTAGGCCTGTAATTGAATGGTGAATGAGTAGTAGTAGTAGGCCTGTAATTGAATGGTGAATGGTGAATGAGTAGTAGGCCTGTAATTGACTGGTGGAAATATTGCAACATGTAATATGACTGTGTTATAACATGTTGAATGATATTTGCACTTACTTCTGATTGTACTATTTGTATAATTAAATGAATACTCTGCTTGTAGACTATAAAGAGACAATATAGATGACATAGAGAGGATATAGAAAGACTGCAGAGAGACCATAGACTATATAGAAACTATAGAGAGACTACAGACTACAGGGAGACTATGCAGTGACTGCACAAGTCAATAGAGAGACTACAGACTTTAGAGACTATAAACTACAAAGAGACTATAGACTACAAAGAGACTATAGACTACAGAGAGAATATATACAATATAGAGAGACTATAGACTACAGAGAATATAGAGAGACTATAAACTACATAGAGAATATATACAATATAGAGAGACTATAGATTACAGAGACTATGGCTATGGAGAGACTATGGAATATCGATAGACTATAGACTACATAGAGAATATATACAATATAGAGAGACTATAGATTACAGAGACTATGGCTATGGGGAGACTTTGGAATATCGATAGACTATAGACTACATAGAGAATATATACAATATAGAGAGACTATAGATTACAGAGACTATGGCTATGGAGAGACTTTGGAATATCGATAGACTATAGACTACATAGAGAATATATACAATATAGAGAGACTATAGATTACAGAGACTATGGCTATGGAGAGACTTTGGAATATCGATAGACTATAGAAACTATTAGAAAACTATACACAAAAGAGAGGATAGATAGACTACAGAGACTAGATATACTATAGAGATGATAGAGAGACTATTGACTACAGAAAGACTATAGGCAGACTACATAGAGAAAATATACTACAGAGATAATATGAAGAGGACAGAGACAATAGAGAGAGAGAGATTATAGAGAGAATATAGACTAGAGAGAGACTATGGAGAGACCATAAAGATAATATAAAGAGGACATAGAGACAATAGCGAGTATGTATATACAGAGACTACAGAGATTCTATAGAGAGAATATAGACTACAGAGAGACTATAGACTACAGAGAGTACATATAGAGAGAATATAGACAATAGAGAGACTATAAAGAGTATATATATAAACTACAGGTGATAGGTGGACTGTGGAGAGTATATAGAGAGACAATAGACTACATAGAGAATATATACAACATAGAGAGACTATAGATTACAGAGACTATAGACTTTAGACAGACTATAGAGAGACTTTAGGCTGTGGAGAGACTTTGGAATATCGAGAGACTATAGACGATAGAGACTATATACTATAGAGAGAGACTATAGACTTTAGAGAGACTATAGAGAGTACATATAGAGACTATAGAGAGAAAATAGAGAGGCTATAGACTATAGAGAGACTATAGACTATAGAGAGAATATAGACTATAGAAAAAATAGACACTATAGACTATAGAGAGACCAAAGAGAGAATATAAACTATAGAGAGACTACAGAGAGTACATATAGAGAGACTCTAGAGACTCTGGACAATAGAAAGAATATAGACAATAGAGAGTATATATAGAGACTATAGAGAGTACATAGAGATAACATATAGAGACTATAGAGAGGACATACATGTATAGAGACTATAGACTATAGATAGACTTCAGAACTAACACAGAGGAATGACTGTGTAGCAGACAGAGAGTACATATAGAGACTATAGATAGACTTCAGAACTAACACAGAGGAATGACTGTCTAGCAGACACAATGCTGGTAGGTAAGAGGGTATAGAACACAGGTATATAATCCAATAGATAGACACAGAGCAGAGGCAAGGATGTCGACAAGGTGTACAGGCATGTGTGACAGACGTACTGATGTCTGGCTGTCCCTCGTGTGTGTGGGATTTATCTTTTCCCAGCAGGCAGTGTTGGACAATTTGGTCCTTAGAGATTCCTGAACCACACACACAACCTTCTGCACTCTTGCTACAGACAAAACTTCCTCATCCCAACTGGAATATATATGTGTATATATATATATATGTGTATATATATATATATATATATATATATATATATATATATATATATATATATATATGCGTGTGTATGTGTGTGTGTGTGTGTGTGTGTGTGTGTGTGTGTGTGTGTGTGTGTGTGTGTGTGTGTGTGTGTGGAAGGCTACCCAAAAGGTTTGACTCAAGTTAAACAATTTAAAGGCAATGCAACCAAATACTAATTGAGTGTCTTTAAACTTCTGACCAACTGGGAATGTGATGAAAGAAATAAAAGCTGAAATAAATCACTCTCTCTTCTATTTTAAGACATTTCACATTCTTAAAAGTGGTGATCCTAACTACCCTAAGACAGGGCATTTTTACTAAGATTAAATGCCAGGAATTGTGAAAAACTGAGTTGAAATGTTTTTGGCTAAGGTGTATGTAAACTTTCGACTTCAACTGTATGTATGTATGTATGTATGTGTATGTATATATATATATATATATATATATATATATATATATATATATATATGTTTGTGTGTGTATGTATGTGTGTAAATAAATAAAGAGCAGTAATAATAACTATCATATGCTCTGCCTGCACAGTGACACTTATGACATTAGTCTGCCTGAGACATTAGTCTGCCTGAGACATTATAGTCTGCCTGAGACACTAGTCTGCCTGAGACATTATAGTCTGCCTGAGACACTAGTCTGCCTGAGACACTAGTCTGCCTGAGACATTATAGTCTGCCTGAGACACTAGTCTGCCTAAGACACTAGTCTGCCTGATACATTATAGTCTGCCTGAGACATTAGTCTGCCTGAGACATTAGTCTGCCTGAGACATTATAGTCTGCCTGAGACACTAGTCTGCCTGAGACATTATAGTCTGCCTGAGACACTAGTCTGCCTGAGACACTAGTCTGCCTGAGACATTAGTCTGCCTGAGACATTATAGTCTGCCTGAGACACTAGTCTGCCTGAGACATTATAGTCTGCCTGAGACACTAGTCTGCCTAAGACACTAGTCTGCCTGATACATTATAGTCTGCCTGAGACATTAGTCTGCCTGATACATTATAGTCTGCCTGAAGCACTAGTCTGCCTGAGACATTATAGTCTGCCTGAGACATTATAGTCTGCCTGAGACATTAGTCTGCCTGAGACATTAGTCTGCATGAGACATTAGTCTGCCTGAGACATTATAGTCTGCCTGAGACACTAGTCTGCCTGAGACACTAGTCTGCCTGAGACACTAGTCTGCCTGAGACATTATAGTCTGCCTGAGACACTAGTCTGCCTGAGACACTAGTCTGCCTGAGACATTATAGTCTGCCTGATACACTAGTCTGCATGAGACTTTAGTCTGCCTGAGACACTAGTCTGCCTGAGACATTATAGTCTGCCTGAGAAACTAGTCTGCCTGAGACGTTAGTCTGCCTGAGACATTATAGCCTGCCTGAGACATTATAGCCTGCCTGAGACACTAGTCTGCCTGAGACACTAGTCTGCCTGAGACATTATAGTCTGCCTGAGACATTATAGTCTGCCTGAGACACTAGTCTGCCTGAGACATTATAGTCTGCCTGAGACACTAGTCTGCCTGAGACACTAGTCTGCCTGAGACATTATAGTCTGCCTGATACACTAGTCTGCATGAGACTTTAGTCTGCCTGAGACACTAGTCTGCCTGAGACATTATAGTCTGCCTGAGAAACTAGTCTGCCTGAGACGTTAGTCTGCCTGAGACATTATAGCCTGCCTGAGACATTATAGCCTGCCTGAGACACTAGTCTGCCTGAGACACTAGTCTGCCTGAGACATTATAGTCTGCCTGAGACATTATAGTCTGCCTGAGATCACTAGTCTGCCTGAGACACTAGTCTGCCTGAGACATTAGTCTGCCTGAGACACTAGTCTGCCTGAGACACTAGTCTGCCTGAGACATTATAGCCTGCCTGAGACATTATAGCCTGCCTGAGACAGTAGTCTGCCTGAGACACTAGTCTGCATGAGACATTATAGTCTGCCTGAGACACTAGTCTGCCTGAGACACTAGTCTGCCTGAGACATTATAGTCTGCCTGAGACAGTAGTCTGCCGGAGACACTAGTCTGCCTGAGACACTAGTCTGCCTGATACATTATAGTCTGCCTGAGACACTAGTCTGCCTGAGACACTAGTCTGCCTGAGACATTAGCCTGCCTGAGACACTAGTCTGCCTGAGACATTATAGTCTGCCTGAGACACTAGTCTGCCTAAGACACTAGTCTGCCTGATACATTATAGTCTGCCTGAGACATTAGTCTGCCTGAGACATTATAGTCTGCCTGAGACATTAGTCTGCCTGAGACATTAGTCTGCCTGAGACATTATAGTCTGCCTGAGACACTAGTCTGCCTGAGACATTATAGTCTGCCTGAGACATTATAGTCTGCCTGAGACATTAGTCTGCCTGAGACATTAGTCTGCCTGAGACATTATAGTCTGCCTGAGACACTAGTCTGCCTGAGACATTATAGTCTGCCTGAGACACTAGTCTGCCTGAGACACTAGTCTGCCTGAGACATTAGTCTGCCTGAGACATTATAGTCTGCCTGAGACACTAGTCTGCCTGAGACATTATAGTCTGCCTGAGACACTAGTCTGCCTAAGACACTAGTCTGCCTGATACATTATAGTCTGCCTGAGACATTAGTCTGCCTGATACATTATAGTCTGCCTGAAGCACTAGTCTGCCTGAGACATTATAGTCTGCCTGAGACATTATAGTCTGCCTGAGACATTAGTCTGCCTGAGACATTAGTCTGCATGAGACATTAGTCTGCCTGAGACATTATAGTCTGCCTGAGACACTAGTCTGCCTGAGACACTAGTCTGCCTGAGACACTAGTCTGCCTGAGACATTATAGTCTGCCTGAGACACTAGTCTGCCTGAGACACTAGTCTGCCTGAGACATTATAGTCTGCCTGATACACTAGTCTGCATGAGACTTTAGTCTGCCTGAGACACTAGTCTGCCTGAGACATTATAGTCTGCCTGAGAAACTAGTCTGCCTGAGACGTTAGTCTGCCTGAGACATTATAGCCTGCCTGAGACATTATAGCCTGCCTGAGACACTAGTCTGCCTGAGACACTAGTCTGCCTGAGACATTATAGTCTGCCTGAGACATTATAGTCTGCCTGAGATCACTAGTCTGCCTGAGACACTAGTCTGCCTGAGACATTAGTCTGCCTGAGACACTAGTCTGCCTGAGACACTAGTCTGCCTGAGACATTATAGCCTGCCTGAGACATTATAGCCTGCCTGAGACAGTAGTCTGCCTGAGACACTAGTCTGCATGAGACATTATAGTCTGCCTGAGACACTAGTCTGCCTGAGACACTAGTCTGCCTGAGACATTATAGTCTGCCTGAGACAGTAGTCTGCCGGAGACACTAGTCTGCCTGAGACACTAGTCTGCCTGAGACACTAGTCTGCCTGAGACATTATAGTCTGCCTGAGATACTAGTCTGCATGAGACATTATAGTCTGCCTGAGACACTAGTCTCCCTGAGACACTAGTCTGCCTGAGACACTAGTCTGCCTGAGACAGGGATATCAAACCAGTCACACGCCTCCTCTCCTCTCCTCATTAATTATTTCCTCTTTGCTGTCTGTTCTCTGTCTCAAGTGCTTCTATGCTCCCCAGAAATATTCAATGACTTCGAATCGTTCACCCCTGCAATACACAAATTCCAAAGATGGCCTCCAACAAGATCAATCACAAAACTAGAAACATTTACCCTTTACATTCACACTGAATAATTACAGGACATGGAGACGGACTCATCACATCCCCGTGTCTGGAATACACTGCCATCAGACACACATAACTGCACCACATATCACACTTTCACAAAAAAACACAAAAACATGGCTAAAGGTCAGTCAGATTTGTGAACATGGTCCCTAGCTCTGTGTTGCCTCTTTCCATGTTGTCTGTTGTCTGTAGCTTGTGAGGTGTGGAAACACTTTGTTGCTTTTATGAATTTTGTCTTGCTGCTTTTTGTCCTGTGTTTCTCTGTCTGCATGCTACGTCTTGCTTGTCCTATGTTGCTCTGTCTGTATGCTACGTCTTGCTTGTTCTATGTTGCTCTGTCTGTATGCTACATCTTGCTTGTCCTATGTTGCTCTGTCTGTATGCTACGTCTTGCTTGTTCTATGTTGCTCTGTCTGTATGCTACATCTTTCTTGTCCTATGTTGCTCTGTCTTTATGCTACATCTTGCTTGTCCTATGTTGCTCTGTCTTTATGCTACATCTTGCTTGTCCTATGTTGCTCTGTCTTTATGCTATGTCTTGCTTGTCCTATGTTGCTATTGTCTATATTGTCATTGTTTTTAATAACCTGCCCAGGGACTGCAGTTGAAAATTAGCCGGCTGGCTAAAACCAGCACTTTTACTGAAACGTTGATTAATGTGCACCGTCCCTGTAAAAATAAAATAAACTCAAACATCCATTAGGGATGTAACTGTTTGTTGTTGCTGGTCACTGACTTACAGGCCCGTTTCAGCAACACAGAGATATGCTTGTATTGGACGCGGTCTATGCATTTCTCCATATTGTGTTGCACTGTTGACATGTTTTGACCCAGACAGGACCCAGACAGCGATATCTAACAGAGCCAGACAACAATACAGCTGCTATTACTGAGATGACCTGAACTTTGAGCTGCAACACATCCTGACTAGTCCAAATGTCCTTAGGTACCCTTGGGGAGAGGCTGTGGTTGAGGGTGAGAAGTTGAGAAGAAAGGAGGAGAGAGGACAATGGAGGAGCAAGAGAGAAAGAAAGAGGGAGAGAGAGAGGGAACCAAAAGAGACAAAGAAAGGGGGAGAGTGAGAGAGAGGGAACCAAAAGAGATATGGAGAGAGGGAGAGCGAGAGAGGGAACCAAAAAAGATATGGAGAGAGGGAGAGCGAGAGAGAGAGAGGGAACCATAAGAGATATGGAGAGAGGGAGAGCGAGAGAGAGAGGGAGAGAGGGAACCAAAAGAGAGAAAGAAAGAGGGAGAGATAGAGGGAACCAAAAGAGATGTGGAGAGAGGGAGAGAAGAGAGCAACACATGGCAGAGGAGAGAGAGAGAAGAGAGCAACACGAAAGAGGAGAGAGAGAGAGAGAGAGAAGAGAGCAACATATGGCAGAGGAGAGAGAGAGAAGAGAGCAACGCATGGCTCCACACAGAGTCAGCCAGCAGGACAGGAAGTCTCAGTCGGAGCCGCCCTTCCTTCCTGTCAAAGCTGGGGTCGCCAAGATTGGAGGCCATTTAGACAGAGACACCCCACACAAGAGACCATTTACACAGAGACACATACCACAGAGGAGACCATTTACACAGAGACACACCTCAGAGGAGACCATTAACAGAGACACACTACAGGGGAGACCATTTACACAGAGACACACCACAGGGGAGACCATTTACACAGAGACACACCACAGGGGAGACCATTTACACAGAGACACACCACAGGGGAGACCATTTACACAGAGACACACCACAGGGGAGACCATTTACACAGAGACACACCACAGGGGAGACCATTTACACAGAGACACACCACAGGGGAGACCATTTACACAGAGACACACCACAGGGGAGACCATTAACACAGAGACACACACCACGGAGACCATTTACACAGACACACACCACAGAGGAGACCATTAACACAGAGACACATACCACAGAGGAGACCATTTACACAGAGACACACCACAGAGGAGACCATTTACACAGAGACACACCACAGAGGAGACCATTTACACAGAGACACACCACAGAGGAGACCATTTACACAGACCACAGAGGAGACCATTAACACAGAGACACACACCACAGAGGAGACCATTTACACAGAGACACACCACAGAGGAGACCATTTACACAGACCACAGAGGAGACCATTTACACAGACACACAGCCACTACACATCAGGATATCATTTACTTCACGTGTAGCTCTGTTGTTATTTGGGTCGAACTGCTTTGCTTTATCTTGGCCAGGTCGCAGTTGTAAATGAGAACTTGTTCTCAAATGGCCTACCTGGTTAAATAAAGGTGTTCTATACTAGCCTACCTGGTTAAATAAAGGTGTTGTAACGGTTTTCTGTATGTGAAGGAGAGTCGGACCAAAATGCGGCTTGTCTATTGCAATCCATGTTTAATGAAGTGACACACTAAACACAAACACTACCAAAACAATAAACTTAACGAAAACCGAAACAGCCTATACTTGTGTAACCTAACACAGAACAATGACATCAGGACACTAAGGACAATCACCCATGACAAACTCAAAGAATATGGCTGCCTAAATATGGTTCCCAATCAGAGACAACGATAAACACCTGCCTCTGATTGAGAACCACTTCAGACAGCCATAGACTTAGCTAGAACACCCCACTAGCTACAATCCCCATACATACACACCACATACAAAAACCCATGCCACACCCTGGCCTGACCAAATAAATAAAGATAAACACAAAATACTTCGACCAGGGTGTGACAGAACCCCCCCCCCTAAGGTGCGGACTCCCGAACACACCTCAAAACAATAGGGAGGGTCCGGGTGGGCGTCTGTCCATGGTGGCGGCTCCGGCGCGGGACGTGGACTCCACTCAATCAATGTCTTAGTCCCCTCTCCTCGCGTCCCTGGATAGTCCACCCTCGCCGCCGACCATGGCCTAGTAGTCCTCACCCAGAACCCCACTGGACTGAGGAGCAGCTCGGGACTGAGGGACAGCTCGGGACTGAGGCAGCTCGGGACTGAGGGGAAGCTCAGGAGTGAGAGGAAGCTCAGGAGTGAGAGGAAGCTCAGGCAGGTTGATGAATCTACCAGATCCTGGCTGACTGGCAGATCTGGAAGAGTCTGGTCGACTGGCAGATCTGGAAGAGTCTGGTCGACTGGCAGATCTGGAAGAGTCTGGTCGACTGGCAGATCTGGAAGAGTCTGGTCGACTGGCAGATCTGGAAGAGTCTGGTCGACTGGCAGATCTGGAAGAGTCTGGTCGACTGGCAGATCTGGTCGACTGGCAGATCTGGTCGACTGGCAGATCTGGTCGACTGGCAGATCTGGGAGAGTCTGGTCGACTGGCAGATCTGGGAGAGTCTGGTCGACTGGCAGATCTGGGAGAGTCTGGTCGACTGGCAGATCTGGGAGAGTCTGGTCGACTGGCAGATCTGGGAGAGTCTGGTCGACTGGCAGATCTGGGAGAGTCTGGTCGACTGGCAGATCTGGGAGAGTCTGGTCGACTGGCAGATCTGGGAGAGTCTGGTCGACTGGCAGATCTGGGAGAGTCTGGTCGACTGGCAGCTCTGGCTACTCCATGCTGACTGGCTGCTCCATGATGACTGGCAGCTCTGGCTGCTCCATGCTGACTGGCTGCTCCATGCTGACTGGCAGCTCTGGCTGCTCCATGCTGACTGGCTGCTCCATGCTGACTGGCAGCTCTGGCTGCTCCATGCTGACTGGCTGCTCTGGCTGCTCCATGCTGACTGGCTGCTCTGGCTGCTCCATGCTGACTGGCTGCTCCATGCTGACTGGCGGCCCTGGCTGCTCCATGCTGACTGGCGGCCCTGGCTGCTCCATGCTGACTGGCGGCCCTGGCTGCTCCATGCTGACTGGCGGCCCTGGCTGCTCCATGCTGACTGGCGGCCCTGGCTGCTCCATGCTGACTGGCGGCCCTGGCTGCTCCATACTAACTGGCAGCTCTGGCGGCTCCTTGCAGACTGGCAGCTCTGGCGGCTCCCTGCAGACAGGCAGCTCTGGCGGCTCCTTGCAGACAGGCAGCTCTGGCGGCTCCTTGCAGACTGGCAGCTCCTTGCAGACTGGCAGCTCTATGCAGACTGGCAGCTCCTTGCAGACTGGCAGCTCCTTGCAGACTGGCAGCTCCATGCTAACTGGCAGCTCTATGCAAACTGGCAGCTCCTTGCAAACTGGCAGCTCCTTGCAAACTGGCAGCTCCTTGCAAACTGGCAGTTCTGAACAGGCGGGAGACTCCGGCAGCGCTGTAGAGAAGGAAGGCTCTAACAGCGCTAAACAGGCGGGAGACTCCGACAGCGCTGGAGAGGAGGAGGGCTCCGACAGCGCTGGACAGGCGAGGCGCACTGTAGGCCTGATGCGTGGTGCTGGCACTGGTGGTACTGGGCCGAGGACACGCACATGAAGCCTGGTGCGGGGAGCTGCTACCGGAGGGCTGGGGTGAGGAGGTGGTACTGGGTAGACCGGACCGTGCAGGCGCACTGGAGCTCTTGAGCACCGAGCCTGCCCAACCTTACCTGGTTGAATGCTCACGGTCGCCCTGCCAGTGCGGCGAGGTGGAATAGCCCGCACTGGGCTATGCAGGCGAACCGGAGACACCGAGCGCAAGGCTGGTGCCATGTAAGCCGGCCCAAGGAGACGCACTGGGGACCAGCTGCGTAGAGCCGGCTTCATGGCATTAGGCTCGACGCTCAATCTAGCCCGGCCGACACGCGGAGCTGGAATATACCGCACAGGGCTATGCACCCGCACTGGAGACACCGTGCGCACCACTGCATAACACGGTGCCTGTCCGGTCTCTCTAGCCCCCCGGTAAGCACAGGGAGTCTGCCCAGGTCTCCTACCTGGCGTAGCCATACTCCCTGTTAGCCCCCCCCCAAGAAATTTTTGGGGCTGCCTCTCAGGCTTCCATCCGCTACGTCGAGCTGCCTCCTCATATCTGCGCCTCTCAACTTTCGCAGCCTCCAGTTCTTCCTTGGGGCGGCAATATTCTCCAGGCTGAGCCCAGGGTCCTTTACCGTCCAGTTCTTCCTCCCATGTCCATTTCTCCAGGTGGTGCAGCCTCTCCCACTGCAGCTGCTGCTGCTCCTGCCTCTGTTCCTTCTCCTGCTGCACCTTGGTGCGGCTACACTCCCCTGGTTTAGCCCAGGGTCCTCTCCCGTCGAGGATTTCCTCCCATGTCCAGAAATCCTTATTGCGCATCTCCTCGCGCTGCTCCTGCCTGTTGACACGCTGCTTGGTCCTTTTGTGGTGGGTGATTCTGTAACGGTTTTCTGTATGTGAAGGAGAGTCGGACCAAAATGCGGCGTGTCTATTGCAATCCATGTTTAATGAAGTGACACACTAAACACAAACACTACCAAAACAATAAACTTAACGAAAACCGAAACAGCCTATACTTGTGTAACCTAACACAGAACAATGACATCAGGACACTAAGGACAATCACCCATGACAAACTCAAAAAATATGGCTGCCTAAATATGGTTCCCAATCAGAGACAACGATAAACACCTGCCTCTGATTGAGAACCACTTCAGACAGCCATAGACTTAGCTAGAACACCCCACTAGCTACAATCCCCATACATACACACCACATACAAAAACCCATGCCACACCCTGGCCTGACCAAATAAATAAAGATAAACACAAAATACTTCGACCAGGGTGTGACAGGTGTTCTCTACTAGCCTACCTGGTTAAATAAAGGTGTTCTCTACTAGCCTACCTGGTTAAATAAAGGTGAAATAAAAAAAAATCACATCATTCATCCAGGCACTACAATCACATTCTCAGGCACTACAATCACATTCTCTGGCACTACTCAGCCACACACACAGCCAGAGACATTAACATAACACAGAACACAGGTTCTGAACAGGATAAAGATTAGACAGAACCCCTGACTTTGTAAAGAAACAGGGCTGAGCATATTTTCAGACCAGACGTGGCACCCGGAGGGGAAACAACCAGTCTCTACATACATAGATAAACCAAGATATTCTTCTGTCAAGGCCTCAGTCTTTCCTGCCCAGTAATGTGGGTCAACTAACAGTTGTGTTACAAGATACTTCTTCCACAGCTACGGACAGGATATGAGCAATTTCCTTCTCATGGCTTTGTATCTGAAAAATCCCCCAGAAATCAATTCAGTGAGGAGGGTCAATAGGAGGCTACCGTCAAGATGTCATGAAGGGATATGATGTGTGTGTGTGTGTGTATACTGTGTGTACTGTACACACATCAGCAAAAAAACAGAACAATCCTTAAGTCAGGTTTGAGTGAAAACAAGAGCCTGCTGAGTAAATCTGGTGTCACAAAGTCAACAGAGTGTTGGTGTCTGTGTTTGGTTTTTGTTGCATTGTCTGACTGTCACAATACTTACTTCCTATGGTTGTATGCCCAGTGGGAGAGATACCAAAGACTCTGTCTGACTGTCACAATACTTACTTCCTATGGTTGTATGCCCAGTGAGAGAGATACCAAAGACTCTGTGGAAACTCTCTGGCATCCTCGGGTGGAGTTGACCACAATGCATACAGTAGCTGTGACAGTTAATCACGCACCACACACACACACACACACAACGTAGACACAAACCGTACACACACACACACACACAACGTAGACACAAACCGTACACACACACACACACACACACACACACACACACACACATACCGTACACACACACACACACACACACACACACACACACACATACCGTACACACACACACACACACACACAACGTAGACACAAACCGTACACACACACACACACAACGTAGACACAAACCGTACACACACACACACACACACAACGTAGACACAAACCGTACACACACACACACACACACATACCGTACACACACAACGTAGACACAAACCGTACACACACACACACACACACACATACCGTACACACACACACAACGTAGACACAAACCGTACACACACACACACACATACCGTACACACACACACAACGTAGACACATACCGTACACACACACACACACACACATACCGTACACACACACACAACATAGACACAAACCGTACACACACACACACACACACAACGTAGACACAAACCGTACACACACACACACACATACCGTACACACACACACACACACACACACATACCGTACACACACACACAACGTAGACACAAACCGTAAACACACACACACACACACACACACACACAACGTAGACACAAACCGTACACACACACACACACACACAACCGTACACACAAACTTCCTTAAAAAGACACCATCTGTCATTTAACATGGATGTCTATAAGAATAATATTCATTGCAACATAATGAATCACCGTGGATTTCCACTGACAGCAGACCTAAAAACATACCGTCGGAATTAACAGACTTCTGTTTCTTTTTTTAAATTAAGAGAAACAATTAATTTTTAGCTCGTTTTGTGATGTTAAAAACAGCAACCAGACAGTTTATTAGGTACACCATCTAGTACCGGGGTCGGGAACCCTCTTTGCCTCCAGAACACCCTGAATTCTTTGTGGCGTTGATGCTACAAGGTGTCGCTCAATTGTTATCAAGGGACACAAACACGTGCCAGGAAAATATTCCCCACACCAGTATACCAACACCACGCCAAATCCTGACTCTTGCCGGAGTGGTCATCCGCTGCAATAGCCCATCTATGACAAGGATCGCCGAGTTTGAGCGTTCCCCCGAGAAGCCAATCAGCACAACACTGTTGTACTGCGACCTCATTCATCTTTGTGACCCCTTCCTGTTATCTTGCACGATTCTTTCCATTCTCCTTCCACCTCTCTCATCAACGAGTTGCTTTCTCCTACAGGACTGCCGCCGACTGGATGTTTTCGTTTTGTCGCATCATTCTTTGTAAACCTGGATCTTGGATCCGGCGTGGCTGACACACAGACGATCGTACCACGCTCAAAGTCGTTTCGGTCAGTTATTTTTACGGATTCTAACGTTCAATGGAACAGTAACCGAATGCCTCGATGCCCGTCTGCCTGCTTTATATAGCAATCCACGGCCACGGAGCGAGACCTTTTCGTAAATGGGGTGGTGTATCCGATAATACTACACACACACACACACCACTTTAACATTGACATTGTGTGGTGTGTACAATGAGAGAGTCCACCCGTACCTCTGGTAGTGAAAGGAGATCGGATGGATGGAAAATGACCCAACATCGACACCAGGTCCTCCCAGCTCCCACGTCCAGATTGAGGGATATCTGTGTTACTGATGAACTAGTGGAGTCCAATATAGAGAAGAACGGAGTAAAACCTAGTGTCTCCTCCACTGTGACTAAATAGACACAAACAGACTTACGGATAGACAGTCAGATGCACATTCTCTCAATAAACTCATACTTCACCTATGTGAACTGTCCTTCAAAACTGAGATGTTACATGAACCTCTCTGGAGAGGCTCTGAAGGTGAACAAGACCATGTGATTCTCTCTCTCTCTCTCTCTCAGAGGAGTGCAGTGAGAGAGAGAGAGAGAGACACGATCATAACCTAGAGACACGATCATCCCCCATGTAACCTAGAGACACGATCATCCCCCATGTAACCTAGAGACACGATCATCCCCCATGTAACCTAGAGACACGATCATCCCCCATGTAACCTAGAGACAGGATCATCCCCCATGTAACCTAGAGACACGATCATCCCCCATGTAACCTAGAGACACGATCATCCCCCATGTAACCTAGAGACACGATCATCCCCCATGTAACCTAGAGACACGATCATCCCCCATGTAACCTAGAGACACGATCATCCCCCATGTAACCTAGAGACACGATCATCCCCCATGTAACCTAGAGACACGATCATCCCCCATGTAACCTAGAGACATGATCATCCCCCATGTAACCTAGAGACACGATCATCCCCCATGTAACCCAGAGACACGATCATCCCCCATGTAACCTAGAGACACGATCATCCCCCATGTAACCTAGAGACACGATCATCCCCCATGTAACCTAGAGACACGATCATCCCCCATGTAACCTAGAGACAGGATCATCCCCCATGTAACCTAGAGACACGATCATCCCCCATGTAACCTAGAGACAGGATCATCCCCCATGTAACCTAGAGACACGATCATCCCCCATGTAACCTAGAGACACGATCATCCCCCATGTAACCTAGAGACACGATCATCCCCCATGTAACCTAGAGACACGATCATCCCCCATGTAACCTAGAGACACGATCATCCCCCATGTAACCTAGAGACACGATCATCCCCCATGTAACCTAGAGACACGATCATCCCCCATGTAACCTAGAGACAGGATCATCCCCCATGTAACCTAGAGACACGATCATCCCCCATGTAACCTAGAGACACGATCATCCCCCATGTAACCTAGAGACACGATCATCCCCCATGTAACCTAGAGACACGATCATCCCCCATGTAACCTAGAGACACGATCATCCCCCATGTAACCTAGAGACACGATCATCCCCAATGTAGGCTCATAAAGCTGATGTACACCAACATACTAGCTGCACCATTCAACTAGCAAGGCCCAGAGGTGCCTTATTCCTATTACAAACTGGTTACCAACGGAATTAGAAAAGTAAAAATATTTATTTTGTCATTTTTTATTTATTGTTTTATTTCACCTTTATATAACCAGGTAGGTTAGTTGAGAACAAGTTCTCATTTACAACTGCGACCTGGCCAAGATAAAGCATAGCAGTGTGAACAGACAACACAGAGTTACACATGGAGTAAACGATTAACAAGTCAATAACACAATAGAAAAAAAGGTAAAAAAGACAATGGCTTTCGGCCAAACAGCATTCAGGGCTAAGTCTGTTACTGCAGAACAATGGGAGCTAAACTGTAAGATTATAAGT
The DNA here is from genome assembly GCF_057628025.1 of Oncorhynchus mykiss. Taxonomy (NCBI): domain Eukaryota; kingdom Metazoa; phylum Chordata; class Actinopteri; order Salmoniformes; family Salmonidae; genus Oncorhynchus; species Oncorhynchus mykiss. Next base: position 39,680,753 of record NC_143045.1, read on the forward strand.
ATTGCACAAGTGTTTGCTGTCACTTAACACAACCATTAACCTGATTACCAGGACGTCCACTCAGAGAATGCGCTGACCAGCTGGCAAGTGTATTCACTAAAATGGTCAACCTGTCCCTGTCCCAGTCTGTAATACCTACATGTCTCAACCCTTCCCTGTCCCAGTCTGTAATACCTACATGTCTCAACCTCTCCCTGTCCCAGTCTGCAATACCTACATGTCTCAACCTCTCCCTGTCCCAGTCTGTAATACCTACATGTCTCAACCTCTCCATGTCCCAGTCTGTAATACCTACATGTCTCAACCTCTCCCTGTCCCAGTCTGTAATACCTACATGTCTCAACCTCTCCCTGTCCCAGTCTGTAATACCTACATGTCTCAACCTCTCCCTGACCCAGTCTGTAATACCTACATGTTCAACCTGTCCCAGACTGTAATACCTACATGTCTCAACCTCTCCCTGTCCCAGTCTGTAATACCTACATGTTCAACCTCTCCCTGTCCCAGTCTGTAATACCTACATGTCTCAACCTCTCCCTGTCCCAGTCTGTAATACCTACATGTCTCAACCTCTCCCTGTCCCAGTCTGTAATACCTACATGTCTCAACCTCTCCCTGTCCCAGTCTGTAATACCTACATGTCTCAACCTCTCCCTGTCCCAGTCTGTAATACCTACATGTCTCAACCTCTCCCTGTCCCAGTCTGTAATACCTACATGTTCAACCTCTCCCTGTCCCAGTCTGTAATACCTACATGTCTCAACCTCTCCCTGTCCCAGTCTGTAATACCTGCATGTCTCAACCTCTCCCTGTCCCAGTCTGTAATACCTACATGTTCAACCTGACCCAGTCTGTAATACCTACATGTTCAACCTGACCCAGTCTGTAATACCTACATGTCTCAACCTCTCCCTGTGCCAGTCTGTAATATCTACATGTCTCAACCTCTCCCTGTCCCAGTCTGTAATACCTACATGTTCAACCTCTCCCTGTCCCAGTCTGTAATACCTACATGTCTCAACCTCTCCCTGTCCCAGTCTGTAATACCTGCATGTCTCAACCTCTCCCTGTCCCAGTCTGTAATACCTACATGTTCAACCTCTCCCTGTCCCAGTCTGTAATACCTACATGTCTCAACCTCTCCCTGTCCCAGTCTGTAATACCTACATGTCTCAACCTCTCCCTGTCCCAGTCTGTAATACCTACATGTCTCAACCTCTCCCTGTCCCAGTCTGTAATACCTACATGTCTCAACCTCTCCCTGTCCCAGTCTGTAATACCTACATGTCTCAACCTCTCCCTGTCCCAGTCTGTAATACCTACATGTCTCAACCTCTCCCTGTCCCAGTCTGTAATACCTACATGTTCAACCTCTCCCTGTCCCAGTCTGTAATACCTACATGTCTCAACCTCTCCCTGTCCCAGTCTGTAATACCTACATGTTCAACCTCTCCCTGACCCAGTCTGTAATACCTACATGTTCACCCTCTCCCTGTCCCAGTCTGTAATACCTACATGTTCAACCTCTCCCTGACCCAGTCTGTAATACCTACATGTTCAACCTCTCCCTGTCCCAGTCTGTAATACCTACATGTTCAACCTCTCCCTGTCCCAGTCTGTAATACCTACATGTCTCAACCTCTCCCTAACCCAGTCTGTAATACTTACATGTCTCAACCCCCATAGTCCCCGTGCCCATGAACTCCAAGGTACTCTGCCTAAATGCCTAACACTCAGAGGAAAGCCCCAAAAATGGTCAAACACTCCAGTCACCCAAGTCATAGACTGTTCTCTCTGCTTCCGCACGGCAAGCGGTACCGGAACACCAAGTCTAGGTCCAAAAGGCTCCATAACAGCTTCTACCCCCAAAACATTAGACTACTGAACAATTAATCAATCGGCCACCCGGACAATTTTACATTGATCCCTGTTTGTTTTTACAGTGCTGATGCTATCTGTTTATTATCTACGCATAGTTCCTTTACCCCGACCTACAGTTGAATTTGAAAGTTTACATACACTTATGCTGGAGTCATTAAAACTATTTTTTCAACCACAAATCGGTTAGAACATCTACTTTGTGCATGACACAAGTCATTCTTCCAACAATTGTTTACAGACAGATTGTTTCACTTATAATTCCCTGCATTATAATTCCAGTAGGTCAGAAGTTTACATACACTAAGTTGACTGTGCCTTTAAACAGCTTGGAAAAGTCCAGAAAATTATGTCATGGCTTTAGAAGCTTCTGATAGGCAAATTGACATCATTTGAGTCAATTGGAGGTGTACCTGTGGATGTATTTCAAGGCCTACCTTCAAACTCAGTACCTCTGCTTGACATCATGGGAAAATCAAAAGAAATCAGCCAAGACCTCAGGAAAAAATTGTAGACCTCTACAAGTCTGGTTCATCCTTGGGAGCAATTTCCAAATGCCTGAAGGTACCACGTTCATCTGTACAAACAATAGTACACAAGTATAAACACCATGGGACCATGCAGCCGTCATACTGCTCAGGAAAGAGACGCGTTCTGTCTCCTAGAGATTAATTTACTTTGGTGCGAAAAGTGCAAATCAATCCCAGAACAACAACAAAGGACCGTGTGAAGATGCTGGAGGAAACAGGTACAAAGGTATCAATATCCACAGTAAAATTAGTATTTTATTGACACAACCTGAAAGGCCGCTCAGCAAGAAAGGAGCCACTGCTCCAAAACCGCCATAACAAAGCCAGACTACGGTTTCCAACTGCACATGGGGACAAAGATTGTACCTTTTGGAGAAATCTCCTCTGGTCTGATGAAAAAAAAATAGAACTGTTTGGCCATAATGCCCATTGTTATGTTTGGAGGGAAAAGAGGGAGACTTGCAAGCCGAAGAACACCATCCCAACCGTGAAGCACGGGGGTGGCAGCATCATGTTGTGGGGGTGCTTTGCTACAGGAGGGACTGGTGCACTTCACACAATAGATGGCCTCATGAGGAAAGACAATTTTGTGGATATATTGAAGCAACATCTCAAGACATCAGTCAGGAAGTTAAAGCTTGGTCAGAAATAGGTCTTCCAAATGGACAATTACCCCCAAGCATACTTCCAAAGTTGTGGAAAAATGGCTTAAGGACAACAATGTCAAGGTATTGGAGTTGCCATCACAAAGCCCTGACCTCAATCCCATAGAACATTTTTGGGCAGAACTGAAAAAGTGTGCGCGAGCACCGAGGCCTACAAACCTGACTCAGTTACATCATCTCTGTCCGGAGGAATGGGCCAAAATTCATCCAAATTATTGTGGGAAGCTTGTGGAAGGCTACCCAAAAGGTTTGACACAATTTAATCAATTTAAAGGCAATGCTACCAAATAATAATTTAGTGTATGGCAACTTCTGAACCACTGGGAATGTGATGAAAGAAATAAAACCTGAAATAAATAATTTTCTCTGTTATTATTCTGACGTTTCACATTATTAAAATAAAGTAGTGATCCTAACTGAACTAAAACAGAATTTTTACTAGGATTAAATGTCAGGAATTGTGAAAAACTGAGTTTAAATTTATTTGGCTAAGGTTGAGATGTTGCTTCAATATATCCACATCATTTCCTGACTTATGAAGCCATCTATTTTGTGAAGTGCACCAGTCCCTCTTGCAGCAAAGCACCCCCACCACATGATGCAAGCCTCCCTCTTTTTCCTCCAAACATAACAATGGGCATTATGGCCACACAGTTCTATTTTTGTTTCATCAGACCAGAGGACATTTCTCCAGAAATTACAATCTTTGTCCCCATGTGCAGTTGCAAACCGTAGTCTGGCTTTCTTATGGCCGTTTTGGAGCAGTGGCTTCTTCCTTGCTGAGCGGCCTTTCAGGTTATGTTGATATTGCACTCGTTTTACTGTGGATATAGATACTTGTGTACCTGTTTCCTCCAGCATCTTCACAAGGTCCTTTGTTGTTCTGGGACTTTTCGCACCAAAGTACATTCATCTTTAGGAGACAGAACTCATCTCCTTATTGAGCGGTATGACGGCTGCATGGTCCCATGGGGTTTATACTTGTGTACTATTGTTTGTACAGATGAGTGTGATACCTTCAGGCGTTAGGAAATTGCTCCCAAGGATGTTCCAGACTTGTGGAGGTCTACAATTTTTTTTCTGATGTCTTGGCTGATTTCTTTGATTTTCCTAAGCAAAGAGGCACTCCGTTTGAAGGTAGTCATTGAAATACATCCACAGGTACACCTCCATTTGACTCAATTAATGTCAATTAGCCTATCAGAGGCTTCTAAATCCATGACATAATTTTCTGGAATTTTCTAAGCTGTTTCAAGGCACAGTCAACTTAGTGTATGTAAACTTCTGACCCACTGGAATTGTGATGCAGTGAATGCTAAGTTAAATAATCTGTCTGTAAACAATTGTTGGAAAAATTACCTCTACCACAAAGTAGATGTCCTAACTGACTTGCCAAAACTATAGTTTGTTAACAAGAAATTTGTGGAGTGGTTGAAAAACAAGTTTTAATGACTCCTACCTAATCGTATGTAAACGTCCGACTTGATGGCTATTTAACAGTCTGATGGCCTTATCTAACAGTCATACCCAAGAAGACTTGACGTTATAATCGCTACCAAAGGTGCTTCAACAAAGCACTGAGTAAAGGGTCTGAAAAATCTTAAAAAGCTGTTTTTGCTTCATCATAATGGGGTATTGTGTGTAGATTTATGAAGGAAAAAAAACAATTATCTCTCTCGCCGTCTCTGACCCTGCTAGTCATCTGTGAACGTTTGAGCATCTTGAAGAACGATACGGCGTTACATGGCCATCTACTCATATAAATCTCCACCCGGAACAGACTGTCCACCCCTCAGAGCCTGGTTCCTTTCTAGGTTTATAATCTCCACCCGGCACAGACTGTCCACCCCTCAGAGCCTGGTTCCTCTCTAGGTTTATAATCTCCACCCGGCACAGCCATAATAGGACTGTCCACCCCTCAGAGCCTGGTTCCTCTCTAGGTTTATAATCTCCACCCGGCACAGACTGTCCACCCCTCAGAGCCTGGTTCCTTTCTAGGTTTATAATCTCCACCCGGCACAGACTGTCCACCCCTCAGAGCCTGGTTCCTCTCTAGGTTTATAATCTCCACCCGGCACAGCTATAAGAGGACTGTCCACCCCTAATAGCCTGGATCCTCTCTAGGTTTATAATCTCCACCCGGCACAGCCAGAAGAGGACTGTCCACCCCTCAGAGCCTGGTTCCTCTCTAGGTTTATAATCTCCACCCGGCACAGCCATAGACTGTCACAGACTGTCCACCCCTAATAGCCTGGTTCCTCTCTAGGTTTATAATCTCCACCCGGCACAGCCATAAGAGGACTGTCCACCCCTCAGAGCCTGGTTCCTCTCTAGGTTTATAATCTCCACCCGGCACAGCCATAAGAGGACTGTCCACCCCTCAGAGCCTGGTTCCTCTCTAGGTTTATAATCTCCACCCGGCACAGCCATAAGAGGACTGTCCACCCCTCAGAGCCTGGTTCCTCTCTAGGTTTATAATCTCCACCCGGCACAGACTGTCCACCCCTCAGAGCCTGGTTCCTCTCTAGGTTTATAATCTCCACCCGGCACAGCCATAAGAGGACTGTGCACCCCTCAGAGCATGGTTCCTCTCTAGGTTTATAATCTCCACCCGGCACAGCCATAAGAGGACTGTCCACCCCACAGAGCCTGGTTCCTCTCTAGGTTTATAATCTCCACCCGGCACAGCTAAAAGAGGACTGTCCACCCCTCAGAGCTTGTTTCCTCTCTAGGTTTATAATCTCCACCCGGCACAGCCAAAAGAGGACTGTCCACCCCACAGAGCCTGGTTCCTCTCTAGGTTTATAATCTCCACCCGGCACAGCCATAAGAGGACTGTCCACCCCACAGAGCCTGGTTCCTCTCTAGGTTTATAATCTCCACCCGGCACAGCCATAAGAGGACTGTCCACCCCTCAGAGCCTGGTTCCTCTCAAGGTTTATAATCTCCACCCGGCACAGCCATAAGAGGACTGTCCACCCCTCAGAGCTTGGTTCCTCTCTAGGTTTTGTCCTAGGTTCCTGCCTTTCTAAGCAGTTTTTCCTAGCCACCGTGCTTCCACATCTGCATTGGTTTCTGTTTGGGGTTTTAGGCTGGGTTTCTGTATAAACACTTTGTGACATCTGACAATATAGAAAAGGGCTTTATAAATACATTTGATTTGATAGAATCCTGAAAACGTGTCTTTTCCAAATAGAAGAGATAAAGATCAAAATGACTCACCAACGAGACCGTTTCCTCTGACTAAACTGATCCCTAACAGGAAATTCTCATTCACAAACATGACATGTAAACACAGGGACTCACACAAACAGGAACAAAAAACTAAAAAAGGCAGGAAGTCACTTGTTTTGGCAATTTTTCTTCTTCTCAAAAGCCAGAATTCTCAACACCACTCCTTAATAATCTCACAGCAGAGATAAACAGCACTCCTTAATAATCTCACAGCAGAGACCACTCCTTAATAATCTCACAGCAGAGATACTACTCTGTCATTTAAGAGACCACTCCTTAATAATCTCACAGCAGAGATAAACAGCACTCCTTAATAATCTCACAGCAGAGACCACTCCTTAATAATCTCACAGCAGAGATAAACAGCACTCCTTAATAATCTCACAGCAGAGATAAACAGCACTCCTTAATAATCTCACAGCAGAGATCACTCCTTAATAATCTCACAGCAGAGATAAACAGCACTCCTTAATAATCTCACAGCAGAGACCACTCCTTAATAATCTCACAGCAGAGATAAACAGCACTCCTTAATAATCTCACAGCAGAGATACTACTCCGTCATTTAAGAGACCACTCCTTAATAATCTCACAGCAGAGATACTACTCCGTCATTTAAGAGATCACTTCTTAGTAATCTCACAGCAGAGATACTACTCTGTCATTTAAGAGACCACTCCTTAATAATCTCACAGCAGAGATACTACTCTGTCATTTAAGAGACCACTCCTTAATAATCTCACAGCAGAGATACTACTCTGTCATTTAAGAGATCACTCCTTAGTAATCTCACAGCAGAGATACTACTCTGTCATTTAAGAGACCACTCCTTAATAATCTCACAGCAGAGATAAACAGCACTCCTGAATAATCTCACAGCAGAGATAAACAGCACTCCTTAATAATCTCACAGCAGAGATAAACAGCACTCCTTAATAATCTCACAGCAGAGATACTACTCTGTCATTTAAGAGACCACTCCTTAATAATCTCACAGCAGAGATAAACAGCACTCCTTAATAATCTCACAGCAGAGACCACTCCTTAATAATCTCACAGCAGAGATAAACAGCACTCCTGAATAATCTCATAGCAGAGACCACTCCTTAATAATCTCACAGCAGAGATAAACAGCACTCCTGAATAATCTCACAGCAGAGATAAACAGCACTCCTTAATAATCTCATAGCAGAGACCACTCCTTAATAATCTCACAGCAGAGATAAACAGCACTCCTTAATAATCTCACAGCAGAGATAAACAGCACTCCTTAATAATCTCATAGCAGAGATAAACAGCACTCCTTAATAATCTCACAGCAGAGATAAACAGCACTCCTTAATAATCTCACAGCAGAGACCACTCCTTAATAATCTCATAGCAGAGACCACTCCTTAATAATCTCATAGCAGAGACCACTCCTTAATAATCTCATAGCAGAGATAAACAGCACTCCTTAATAATCTCACAGCAGAGACCACTCCTTAATAATCTCACAGCAGAGATAAACAGCACTCCTTAATAATCTCACAGCAGAGATACTACTCTGTCATTTAAGAGATCACTTCTTAGTAATCTCACAGCAGAGATACTACTCTGTCATTTAAGAGACCACTCCTTAATAATCTCACAGCAGAGATACTACTCTGTCATTTAAGAGATCACTCCTTAGTAATCTCACAGCAGAGATACTACTCTGTCATTTAAGAGACCACTCCTTAATAATCTCACAGCAGAGATAAACAGCACTCCTGAATAATCTCACAGCAGAGATAAACAGCACTCCTTAATAATCTCACAGCAGAGATAAACAGCACTCCTTAATAATCTCACAGCAGAGATACTACTCTGTCATTTAAGAGACCACTCCTTAATAATCTCACAGCAGAGATAAACAGCACTCCTTAATAATCTCACAGCAGAGACCACTCCTTAATAATCTCACAGCAGAGATAAACAGCACTCCTGAATAATCTCATAGCAGAGACCACTCCTTAATAATCTCACAGCAGAGATAAACAGCACTCCTGAATAATCTCACAGCAGAGATAAACAGCACTCCTTAATAATCTCATAGCAGAGACCACTCCTTAATAATCTCACAGCAGAGATAAACAGCACTCCTTAATAATCTCACAGCAGAGATAAACAGCACTCCTTAATAATCTCATAGCAGAGATAAACAGCACTCCTTAATAATCTCACAGCAGAGATAAACAGCACTCCTTAATAATCTCACAGCAGAGACCACTCCTTAATAATCTCATAGCAGAGACCACTCCTTAATAATCTCATAGCAGAGACCACTCCTTAATAATCTCATAGCAGAGATAAACAGCACTCCTTAATAATCTCACAGCAGAGACCACTCCTTAATAATCTCACAGCAGAGATAAACAGCACTCCTTAATAATCTCACAGCAGAGATACTACTCTGTCATTTAAGAGATCACTTCTTAGTAATCTCACAGCAGAGATACTACTCTGTCATTTAAGAGACCACTCCTTAATAATCTCACAGCAGAGATACTACTCTGTCATTTAAGAGAGAACCCCCACTCTGTCTTCCACAACTGCACATAGAGCCTGCATAGAAGCAGAACAGAAAAATGGCAGAAAATGTTTTTTTTTTAAAGTTAACACCAAATTTTCATAAGAGATACATGATCTGCTCAGTTCCTATGGAAACTGTAATGGTACTGTGGGAACCTCATAGGTAGTCTGTCTGACTCTGTATCACTGGGTTAGATCCAGGGAGTACTGTAACAATTCTGTATCACTGGGTTAGATCCAGGGAGTACTGTAACAATTCTGTATCACTGGGTTAGATCCAGGGAGTACTGTAACAATTCTGTGTCACTGGGTTAGATCCAGGGAGTACTGTAACAATTCTGTATCACTGGGTTAGATCCAGGGAGTACTGTAACAATTCTGTATTACTGGGTTAGATCCAGGGAGTACTGTAACAACTGTATCACTGGGTTAGATCCAGGGAGTACTGTAACAACTCTGTATCACTGGGTTAGATCCAGGGAGTACTGTAACAACTCTGTATCACTGAGTTAGATCCAGGGAGTACTGTAACAACTCTGTATCACTGGGTTAGATCCAGGGAGTACTGTAACAATTCTGTATCACTGGGTTAGATCCAGGGAGTACTGTAACAATTCTGTATCACTGGGTTAGATCCAGGGAGTACTGTAACAATTCTGTATCACTGGGTTAGATCCAGGGAGTACTGTAACAATTCTGTATCACTGGGTTAGATCCAGGGAGTACTGTAACAATTCTGTATCGCTGGGTTAGATCCAGGGAGTACTGTAACAATTCTGTATCACTGGGTTAGATCCAGGGAGTACTGTAACAACTCTGTATCACTGGGTTAGATCCAGGGAGTACTGTAACAACTCTGTATCACTGGGTTAGATCCAGGGAGTACTGTAACAATTCTGTATCACTGGGTTAGATCCAGGGAGTACTGTATCAACTCTGTATCACTGGGTTAGATTCAGGGAGTACTGTAACAATTCTGTATCACTGGGTTTGACTTTCTGCCTAGAAGAATCCATCTCAAGTCGATCTATTCAACTCTCCCTCTCCTCTCTGTAAAATGCCAGATCTCTCTCTCTGTCCTTCAATTAAGTCCTTCCTTTATCTACATGATCAACCTCCAAATATGCAAGAACCTCTCTCCTGTCCCCTCTCCTTTCCCCTCTCCCTTCCCCCTCTCCTTTCCTCTCTCCCTCTCCCCTTTCCTCTCTCCTCCTCCCTCTCTCCTTTCCCCTCTCCCTTCCCCCTATCCTTTCCCCTCTCCCTTCCCCCTCTCCTCTCTCCTCTCTCTCCCCCTCCCCTCTCTCCTCCTCCCCCTTCCCCCTCTCCTTTCCTCTCTCCCTCTCCTCCTCCCTCTCTTCTCTTCACTCTCTCAGCAGTGAGGACATACTGTGTGTACCAGACATGTTCTGACAGTAGATAGAGGAATGACAAAAATGACAGGAATTCACCAAAGTCCCCGTCTGTAAAATCAGAAGTGGAAAGTTGCACCCTGAGCAAACCTCAAGTATTGTCAAGATGCCCATCAGGGGCTGATCCCAAGTCAGTTTTGCAACCCCCCCCCCCCCCCCCCACCCCCTAATAATAAAGGTTAGGATTTTGTGGTGGGTAAGGTGATCCTAGAGCAACTATCATTATGACCCACCTAAAACTCTTTCAGTTTTCTGATGACCCATCAAATTGTAACCACAACTCGGTCCTTAGACGAGCCTCTGACCCAACAAGAGTTGGCCATGATCCACCCACCATTTGGGAACAGCTTTATCTAAACCCATTGTCCACTCCCTCTCAACTCAGCTCCAAGTGGGCTTCACTGCTTTCACTGTCTCAGTTCAAAAGTATAACAACACAGCTGAATGAGATGGCAGTAAGACTGGTGATTAAAGCAATGATTAGGAAATTACAATCAGTAGACTAAAGAAACTCTGCCAAGAGCCAACAGCCCATTTCCCCGAGGAGAGGAATAACTGTGTGTTTGGTCTTACGAGAGAGTGGGAGTGTACCTGTGTGTGTTGACAGAGTGTGGGAGAACGTGTGTTTAACAGAGAGTAAAATAACCATCCTAATGTGTGTGGTCACTCCAAGGTTCAGCCCTCACTCAAAGGTTCACCCCTCACTCCAAGGTTCAGCCCTCACTCCAAGGTTACCCCTCACTCAAAGGTTCTGCCCTCACTCCAAGGGAACCCCTCACTCCAAGGGAACCCCTCACTCCAAGGGAACCCCTCACTCCAAGGTTAACCCTCACTCCAAGGTTACCCCTCACTCCAAGGTTCAGCCCTCACTCCAAGGTTACCCCTCACTCCAAGGTTACCCCTCACTCCAAGGTTCAGCCCTCACTCCAAGGTTAACCCCTCACTCCAATGTTACCCCTCACTCCAAGCAAGACTAACAGCAGAGACATTGCTCCAGTGTTGAAATGGTGTTGTCACTCAGGAAATGAAACCATGGAAACCCACCCCCCCACCCCCCGCTACACTAAAATCTGTGTAAATCAAAGGTTAAATATTGAAAGAAGCACACAATGAAGATTTCACTTTCAATTAATATTTTCTAATTAGGATTGTCAAGTAACCTGCACTGTGCTACACAGAGAAAGAGGGCGAGAGGGGTAGAGACAGCGGTGGAGAATGAGACAGCGGTGGAGAATGAGACAGCGGGGGAGAATGAGACAGCGGGGGAGAATGAGACAGCGGGGGAGAATGGGACAGCGGGGGAGAATGAGACAGCGGGGGAGAATGAGACAGCGGGGGAGAATGAGACAGCGGGGGAGAATGAGACAGCGAGGGGGAATGAGACAGCGGGGGAGAAAGAGACAGCGAGGGAGAAAGAGACAGCGAGGGAGGACGAGGCAGCGAGGGAGGACGAGGCAGCGAGGGAGAAAGAGGCAGCGAGGGAGAAAGAGGCAGCGAGGGGGAAAGAGGCAGCGAGGGAGAACGAGGCAGCGAGGGAGAACGAGACAGCGAGGGAGAAAGAGGCAGCGAGGGAGAAAGTGACAGCGAGGGAGAAAGTGACAGCGAGGGAGAAAGTGACAGCGAGGGGGAAAGTGGCAGCCAGGGAGATTGAGGCAGCCAGGGAGGAAGAGGCAGCCAGGGAGGAAGAGGCAGCCAGGGAGAATGAGGCAGCGAGGGAGAATGAGGAAGCGAGGGAGAATGAGGCAGCGAGGGAGAATGAGGCAGCGAGGGAGAAAGAGACAACGAGGGAGAATGAGACAGCTAGGGAGAAAGAGGCAGCGAGGGAGAAAGGGGCAGCGAGGGAGAAAGAGGCAGCGAGGGAGAAAGAGGCAGCGAGGGAGAACGAGGCAGCGAGGGAAAACGAGGCAGCGAGGGAGAAAGAGGCAGCGAGGGAGAAAGAGGCAGCGAGGGGGAAAGAGGCAGCGAGGGAGAACGAGGCAGCGAGGGAGAACGAGACAGCGAGGGAGAAAGAGGCAGCGAGGGAGAAAGTGACAGCGAGGGAGAAAGTGACAGCGAGGGAGAAAGTGACAGCGAGGGGGAAAGTGGCAGCCAGGGAGATTGAGGCAGCCAGGGAGGAAGAGGCAGCCAGGGAGAATGAGGCAGCGAGGGAGAATGAGGAAGCGAGGGAGAATGAGGCAGCGAGGGAGAATGAGGCAGCGAGGGAGAAAGAGACAACGAGGGAGAATGAGACAGCTAGGGAGAAAGAGGCAGCGAGGGAGAAATGAGACAGCGAGGGAGAAAGAGGCAGCGAAGGAGAACGAGGCAGCGAGGGAGAATGAGACAGCGAGGGAGAAAGAGGCAGCGAGGGAGAAAGTGACAGCGAGGGAGAAAGTGACAGCGAGGGGGAAAGTGGCAGCCAGGGAGATTGAGGCAGCCAGGGAGGAAGAGGGGGCCAGGGAGAATGAGGCAGCGAGGGAGAATGAGGAAGCGAGGGAGTTGAGGCAGCGAGGGAGAATGAGGCAGCGAGGGAGAAAGAGACAACGAGGGAGAATGAGACAGCTAGGGAGAAAGAGGCAGCGAGGGAGAAAGGGGCAGCGAGGGAGAAAGAGGCAGCGAGTGAGAAAGAGGCAGCGAGGGAGAACGAGGCAGCGAGGGAGAATGAGACAGCGAGGGAGAAAGACACAACGAGGGAGATTGAGGCAGCGAGGGATAAAGTGACAGCGAGGGGGAAAGTGGCAGCCAGGGAGATTGAGGCAGCCAGGGAGGAAGAGGCAGCGAGGGAGAAAGAGGCAGCGAGGGAGAACGAGGCAGCGAGGGAAAACGAGGCAGCGAGGGAGAAAGAGACAACGAGGGAGAATGAGACAGCTAGGGAGAAAGAGGCAGCGAGGGAGAAATGAGACAGCGAGGGAGAAAGAGGCAGCGAAGGAGAACGAGGCAGCGAGGGAGAATGAGACAGCGAGGGAGAAAGAGGCAGCGAGGGAGAAAGAGGCAGCGAGGGAGAAAGTGACAGCGAGGGAGAAAGTGACAGCGAGGGAGAAAGTGACAGCGAGGGGGAAAGTGGCAGCCAGGGAGATTGAGGCAGCCAGGGAGGAAGAGGGGGCCAGGGAGAATGAGGCAGCGAGGGAGAATGAGGAAGCGAGGGAGTTGAGGCAGCGAGGGAGAATGAGGCAGCGAGGGAGAAAGAGACAACGAGGGAGAATGAGACAGCTAGGGAGAAAGAGGCAGCGAGGGAGAAAGGGGCAGCGAGGGAGAAAGAGGCAGCGAGGGAGAAAGAGGCAGCGAGGGAGAACGAGGCAGCGAGGGAGAATGAGACAGCGAGGGAGAAAGACACAACGAGGGAGATTGAGGCAGCGAGGGATAAAGTGACAGCGAGGGGGAAAGTGGCAGCCAGGGAGATTGAGGCAGCCAGGGAGGAAGAGGCAGCGAGGGAGAAAGAGGCAGCAAGGGAGAACGAGGCAGCGAGGGAAAACGAGGCAGCGAGGGAGAAAGAGGCAGCGAGGGAGAAAGAGGCAGCGAGGGGGAAAGAGGCAGCGAGGGAGAACGAGGCAGCGAGGGAGAACGAGACAGCGAGGGAGAAAGAGGCAGCGAGGGAGAAAGTGACAGCGAGGGAGAAAGTGACAGCGAGGGAGAAAGTGACAGCGAGGGGGAAAGTGGCAGCCAGGGAGATTGAGGCAGCCAGGGAGGAAGAGGCAGCCAGGGAGAATGAGGCAGCGAGGGAGAATGAGGAAGCGAGGGAGAATGAGGCAGCGAGGGAGAATGAGGCAGCGAGGGAGAAAGAGACAACGAGGGAGAATGAGACAGCTAGGGAGAAAGAGGCAGCGAGGGAGAAATGAGACAGCGAGGGAGAAAGAGGCAGCGAAGGAGAACGAGGCAGCGAGGGAGAATGAGACAGCGAGGGAGAAAGAGGCAGCGAGGGAGAAAGTGACAGCGAGGGAGAAAGTGACAGCGAGGGGGAAAGTGGCAGCCAGGGAGATTGAGGCAGCCAGGGAGGAAGAGGGGGCCAGGGAGAATGAGGCAGCGAGGGAGAATGAGGAAGCGAGGGAGTTGAGGCAGCGAGGGAGAATGAGGCAGCGAGGGAGAAAGAGACAACGAGGGAGAATGAGATAGCTAGGGAGAAAGAGGCAGCGAGGGAGAAAGGGGCAGCGAGGGAGAAAGAGGCAGCGAGGGAGAAAGAGGCAGCGAGGGAGAACGAGGCAGCGAGGGAGAATGAGACAGCGAGGGAGAAAGACACAACGAGGGAGATTGAGGCAGCGAGGGATAAAGTGACAGCGAGGGGGAAAGTGGCAGCCAGGGAGATTGAGGCAGCCAGGGAGGAAGAGGCAGCCAGGGAGAATGAGGCAGCGAGGGAGAATGAGGAAGCGAGGGAGAATGAGGCAGCGAGGGAGCATGAGGCAGCGAAGGAGAAAGAGACAACGAGGGAGAATGAGACAGCGAGGGAGAAAGAGGCAGCGAGGGAGAAAGAGGCAGCGAGGGAGAAAGAGGCAGCGAGGGAGAAAGAGGCAGCGAGGGAGAATGAGACAGCGAGGGATCATGAGGCAGCGAGGGAGAATGAGAAATTCAGGGAGAAAGACACAACGAGGGAGAATGAGGCAGCGAGGGAGAAAGAGGCAGCCATGGAGAATGAGAAATTCAGGGAGAAAGACACAACAAGGGAGAATGAGGCAGCGAGGGAGAATGAGGCAGCCATGGAGAATGAGGCAGCCAGGGAGAATGAGGCAGCCAGGGAGAATGAGGCAGCGAGGGAGAAATGAGACAGCGAGGGAGAACGAGGCAGCGAGGGAGAAAGTGACAGCAAGGGAGAAAGTGACAGCGAGGGAGAAAGTGGCAGCCAGGGAGAAAGTGAAAGTGGCAGCCAGGGAGATTGAGGCAGCCAGGGAGGAAGAGGCAATCAGGGACAATGAGGCAGCGAGGGAGAATGAGGCAGCGAGGGAGATTGAGGCAGCGAGGGAGAATGAGGCAGCGAGGGAGAATGAGGCAGCGAGGGAGAACGAGGCAGAACGAGACAGCGAGGGAGAAAGTGACAGCGAGGGAGAATGAGACAGCGAGGGAGAAAGAGGCAGCGAGGGGGAAAGAGGCAGCGAGGGAGAACGAGGCAGCGAGGGAGAACGAGACAGCGAGGGAGAAAGAGGCAGCGAGGGAGAAAGTGACAGCGAGGGAGAAAGTGACAGCGAGGGAGAAAGTGACAGCGAGGGGGAAAGTGGCAGCCAGGGAGATTGAGGCAGCCAGGGAGGAAGAGGCAGCCAGGGAGAATGAGGCAGCGAGGGAGAATGAGGAAGCGAGGGAGAATGAGGCAGCGAGGGAGAATGAGGCAGCGAGGGAGAAAGAGACAACGAGGGAGAATGAGACAGCTAGGGAGAAAGAGGCAGCGAGGGAGAAATGAGACAGCGAGGGAGAAAGAGGCAGCGAAGGAGAACGAGGCAGCGAGGGAGAATGAGACAGCGAGGGAGAAAGAGGCAGCGAGGGAGAAAGTGACAGCGAGGGAGAAAGTGACAGCGAGGGGGAAAGTGGCAGCCAGGGAGATTGAGGCAGCCAGGGAGGAAGAGGGGGCCAGGGAGAATGAGGCAGCGAGGGAGAATGAGGAAGCGAGGGAGTTGAGGCAGCGAGGGAGAATGAGGCAGCGAGGGAGAAAGAGACAACGAGGGAGAATGAGACAGCTAGGGAGAAAGAGGCAGCGAGGGAGAAAGGGGCAGCGAGGGAGAAAGAGGCAGCGAGGGAGAAAGAGGCAGCGAGGGAGAACGAGGCAGCGAGGGAGAATGAGACAGCGAGGGAGAAAGACACAACGAGGGAGATTGAGGCAGCGAGGGATAAAGTGACAGCGAGGGGGAAAGTGGCAGCCAGGGAGATTGAGGCAGCCAGGGAGGAAGAGGCAGCCAGGGAGAATGAGGCAGCGAGGGAGAATGAGGAAGCGAGGGAGAATGAGGCAGCGAGGGAGAATGAGGCAGCGAAGGAGAAAGAGACAACGAGGGAGAATGAGACAGCGAGGGAGAAAGAGGCAGCGAGGGAGAAAGAGGCAGCGAGGGAGAAAGAGGCAGCGAGGGAGAATGAGACAGCGAGGGATCATGAGGCAGCGAGGGAGAATGAGAAATTCAGGGAGAAAGACACAACGAGGGAGAATGAGGCAGCGAGGGAGAAAGAGGCAGCCATGGAGAATGAGAAATTCAGGGAGAAAGACACAACAAGGGAGAATGAGGCAGCGAGGGAGAATGAGGCAGCCATGGAGAATGAGGCAGCCAGGGAGAATGAGGCAGCCAGGTAGAATGAGGCAGCGAGGGAGAAATGAGACAGCGAGGGAGAACGAGGCAGCGAGGGAGAAAGTGACAGCAAGGGAGAAAGTGACAGCGAGGGAGAAAGTGGCAGCCAGGGAGAAAGTGGCAGCCAGGGAGATTGAGGCAGCCAGGGAGGAAGAGGCAATCAGGGACAATGAGGCAGCGAGGGAGAATGAGGCAGCGAGGGAGATTGAGGCAGCGAGGGAGAATGAGGCAGCGAGGGAGAATGAGGCAGCGAGGGAGAACGAGGCAGAACGAGACAGCGAGGGAGAAAGTGACAGCGAGGGAGAATGAGACAGCGAGGGAGAATGAGACAGCGAGGGAGAAAGAGGCAGCGAGGGAGAATGAGACAGCGAGGGAGAATGAGGCAGCGAGGGAGAAAGAGGCAGCGAGGGAGAATGAGGCAGTGAGGGAGAATGAGGCAGTGAGGGAGAACGAGGCAGCGAGGGAGAAAGAGACGGCGAGGGAGAATGAGACAGCGAGGGAGAAAGAGACGGCGAGGGAGAATGAGACAGCGAGGGAGAATGAGACAGCGAGGGAGAAAGAGGGCGCGAGGGAAAGGGAGAGGGGTAGAGACAGCGAGGGAGAAAGTGACAGCGAGGAAGAAAGTGACAGCGAGGGGGAAAGTGGGCGCGAGGGAAAGGAAGAGGGGTAGAGACAGCGAGGGAGAAAGTGACAGCGAGGGAGAAAGTGACAGCGAGGGAGAAAGAGACAACGAGGGAGAAAGAGACAGCGAGGGAGAAAGAGACAAGGAGGGAGAAAGTGACAGCACCACTAAAAAACTAAACCAGAAGACATCTGGTCAACATCTGACAACAATTCTGCATGTAGGTCTAATTTTAAAATGTAGCTAGAACAGGAACGATAAAAAGACACAAACACACACTGCACATTGGCCTCAACATACGCCACAGACACAACCCAAACTCAAAATAACCCAGTGACGTCCAGAGGCAAAGAGCACCCTCTAATTCAAAGAGGAGTCTATATGGTGATTAAGAACCATGTAAAAAAAATGGAACTGTCAAATACACACCACACACACACACACACACTTTCTACTGCAACACTTCCTCTATGACTGCTAGCCTCTGCTACAGATTATACATCTACAATCAGAAATCCCATCTCCCAGTCATAGCGCTGGCCACTACATGAGATAAGAACCTATCTGACCCTGGACTCGTGGTTAGGGGCAAGATGCAGCTTCTCCCAGCAGATACTCAGCACCACAGAACCGAGCAACGGGCTCAGAGCTATGGGTGTGCACAGTTCAGAAACCAGTTACATTCTAGCTAGGAGACATAGAAGGAATGTGCATCGATGCAGCAAGCAGCGTTTGAGCCACCTTGGATTAAGCTCGTGTGTGGAACTGCAACACATTGGCCTTTTCTCAATTGTTTTCTCTCAAATTCCTTTGTCCTCTCCCGCCTCCTTTCGAAAAAGGTCAAAGGTCATCGAGGAGAGGGAACGGAGACAAAAAATGTGATCGTAGGAAATGAGAGTCCTTGTCCACTCACATGTCATCAGGCAAATGGCATTTCCAGGGGTGGATCCCAAAACATACTGAACAAAACTATATAAATACAACATGTAAAGTGTTGATCCCGTGTTTCATGAGCTGAAATAAAAGATCCCAGAATTTTGCAATACGCACAAAAAGCTTAATTCTCAAATTTTGTGCACCAATATGTTTATTTTGTTTGTTTACATCCCTGTTAGTGAACATTTCTCCTTTGCCAAGATAATCGATCCACCTGACAGGTGTGGCAAATTATAAAGAAGATTAATCATGATCATTACACAGGTGAACCTTGTGCTGGGGACAAAAAAACAAAACAAAAATCACACAACACAATTCTACAGATGTCTCAAGTTAAGGGAGCATGCAATTGGCATACTGACTGCAGGAATGTCCACCAGAGCTGTTGCCAGAGAAATTAATGTTTATTTTAGAGAATTTGGCAGTACATCCATCCGGCATCACAACCACGTGTAACCACACCAGCCCAGGACCTCCACATCCGGCTTCTTCACCTTCGGCTGAGACCTGCCACGCCCGACAGCTGATGAAACGGAGGAGTATTTCTGTCTGTAATAAAGCCCTTTTGTGGGGAAAAACTCATTCTGATTGCACCCATGTCTACACCCCTGTCCAGTCATGTAAAATCCATAGATTAGGGCCTAATGGATTTATTTCAATTTGACTGATTTCCTTATTTGAACTGAAATGTTTTGAAATTGTAGCATTCTGCATTTATATTTTTGTTCAGTATATATATATATACACACATACATACATACATACATACATACATACATACATACATACATACACACATGTAAAATGGTAAAAACAAATTTGACTAGTTGTGGCAGACATTTTATAGATAAAACGGTTGTTTTTAAACATGTGCATGCATTTCTCCTCCAACAAAACAAAAGTTGAATCAAAAAGATTTTAAAACTCTTCCACGGTAGGATCCACATGACCATCCTCGATGAAAGGTGGCTATCGAGGGGAGGACTCTCTTCCGTTCACCTACTAACAAATCTCCTCCACCACGTCACGGAGGAGAGAGGATGGAGCAGAGGACAAACTTTTGCACAAATGAGAAAAGGCCATTGGTTAATCAACGAGCGTGACAGGAGCAGGGACGACACAACGGCAAGGCATATTCTTTAAAGCTAACATCTAATTGGACAAAAAGCAACTTGTATGGCCTTGAAGAAAGAGAGAGAGAGAGAGAGCAAGAGAGAGAGAGCGAGAGAGAGCGATTAGGAACCTAACACTATCACTAGAGCAGCCTGACCTCCAGCTACAGAACTAGCCTGAGGTTAGGAAGGAGAAAGACGGCCACTCATACCACTTCTCCATGTCCCCCAAACCATGGCAACCACATCATATGACCACCTCCCGTGACCAGCAGGACAATGAGAAAATGCAGACCGTGTGTAAACCTCACCAACACTTCCTGTTGGCTGAAAAGGTCCAAACATGCACAGTGGGGCGGGGCTCTCGGAATGTTAAACAAAACAACAACAAAAAAAGGACTGCATAGAATCTGTCCCACTCCACAGGCATGTGCAGAGTACATAGGCTCCACACTGTTAGGCTACACTACACGGTTACAAATGATTTATAACGTTATAAAAGTCAAATACATGTTCTAACCAAGACTGCAACTGAACCGTTCACACCACTCAACAGATCCATGTTTGGTAACGGAGGAGAGGAAGTGAAACTTTCCCCTTTTCCTCTCTGAAAAAAAGGCAGAGCTGGATGAATCAAGAAAAAAACAGGAACTCTGGCCTGACACACAATCTAGTCCTTTTCTCTCCAAAGGAAAATATTATTCTGCCATCAGATGTTTACACCACAGCGAGTGCTTGATTCAGAGAGGTTGGGTTGAAAGACACATTTCAGTTGAATGCGTTCAGTTGTACAACGGACGAGGTATCTTCGTTTCCATTTCCCTTTAAAAGTGAGGCAGCGCAGAGGGGGGAAGACATATCTGGTGCAGATATCCACCCACAACTCTGTAGCACACGGTGACCTATCTGACTATCTGTCTGGTTGCGTTTTAGCTGTCTAAGGCCTGAGAGGCTACAAGCCATTCCTTAAGCAAGGAGATTCACTCTAGCACAGCAACAGGCTAAATGCTAGCCTAACTGAAACTGCGATAGTTGCTACCTTCAGAACTGTGGTCTAACAACTAAGTGAGAGAATTTTGCAGCTAATGAGAAAAACAGAAAAAAAAATAACAGAACAATTCATGTAAAATGCCAAACACACACTCTCTCTCAGTCTACAGACACAGGCAAACACACACTCTCTCTCAGTCTACAGACACAGGCAAACACACTCTGTCTCAGTCTACAGACACAGGCAAACACACACTCTCTCTCAGTCTACAGACACAGGCAAACACACACTCTCTCTCAGTCTACAGACACAGGCAAACACACTCTCTCTCAGTCTACAGACACAGGCAAACACACACTCTCTCAGTCCACAGACACAGCCAAACACACTCTCTCTCAGTCTACAGAACACAGGCAAACACAAACTCTCTCTCAGTCTACAGACACAGCCAAACACACACTCTCTCTCAGTCTACAGAACACAGGCAAACACAAACTCTCTCTCAGTCTACAGACACAGGCAAACACACACTCTCTCAGTCTACAGACACAGCCAAACACACACTCAGTCTACAGACACAGGCAAACACACTCTCTGTCTACAGACACAGCCAAACACACACTTCCACATAAATATGTAAACACACACGTCACAGTCTTCTTTTTGTTTCCCCTTTTCCAGAACAGACCGCTCTGCAATCAGCCCAGAACAGACCGCTCCGCAATCAGCCCAGAACAGACCGCTCTGCAATCAGCCCAGAACAGACCGCTCTGCAATCAGCCCAGAACAGACCGCTCTGCAATCAGCCCAGAACAGACCGCTCTGCAATCAGCCCAGAACAGACCGCTCTGCAATCAGCCCAGAACAGACCGCTCTGCAATCAGCCCAGAACACACCGCTCTGCAATCTGCCCAGAACAGACCGCTCTGCAATCAGCCCAGAACAGGGCAGATTAATCCCTGTTTGTAAACACCCACCTATCTCAGCCTCACTGTCCATCACCATAACACACCTCCATTACTCCTTCATCGTTCACCCACCTACCAGCTCTCTGTCTCACGTCAGACGTTCACTCACCTACCAGCTCACTGTCTCACGTCAGACGTTCACCCACCTACCAGCTCTCTGTCTCACGTCAGACGTTCACCCACCTACCAGCTCTCTGTCTCACGTCAGACGTTCACCCACCTACCAGCTCTCTGTCTCACGTCAGACGTTCACCCAAGGTTAGACATTAACTCTGAATGGTTAAGGTCAGGCATTAACTCTGAATGGTTAAGGTTAGGCATTAACTCTGAATGGTTAAGGCCAGGCATTAACTCTGAATGGTTACGGTCGGGTATTAACTCTGAATGGTTAAGGTCAGGCATTAACTCTGAATGGTTAAGGCCAGGCATTAACTCTGAATGGTTAAGGTCAGGCATTAACTCTGAAAGGTTAAGGTTAGGCATTAACTCTGATTGGTTAAGGCCAGGCATTAACTCTGAATGGTTAAGGTAAGGGTTAAAACAACAATATCAAAAACAACTTTATATCGCTAGATTCGACCTTGCAACCTTGAAGGTCACCGTTGCCCCAAGTGGCCGGTTTCCACGTCTTCTCCCGCCATCCTCAGACATGATTGGACACATTTAGTGTTACCTTTCACCTCATTTCTACATTCTAGCACTGACTGCAGAGATTTTCAATGGCACTGTTTATACATCTGAGCTGTGACTGCCCTACTGGTAACTTAGAGAGAGAGAGAGAGAGCAGACTGCCCTACTGGTAACCTAGAGAGAGAGAGAGCAGACTGCCCTACTGGTAACCTAGAGAGAGAGAGAGAGAGAGAGAGAGCAGACTGCCCTACTGGTTACCTAGAGAGAGAGCAGACTGCCCAATATAATGGATCTGATTTACCTGAGAAACAGACACACTTACAAAGAGAGAAAACACAACAACGGCGTTTAAAAAAAAAAAAAATGCAATTTGTATTAAAAGTATTTTTAAAACAGACAGACAGCTGTTAAAAGGCTGGTCTGAAATTAAACTTACAATCGGGTTAGACTTTAATGGTACATCGCATTTACTCTTTAAAATAAAAACAAAACATAGAATTCCTTTCATTTAAAAACGGTCTGGAAGAAGTGTTTGGTTAAGTCAAAAGTTTCCAGTACCTGTGTATTTAAAAATTTAAACCCATGAGAGAAATTACAACAACAACAACAACAAAAAAATCTTAGTTTTCAAAAGGCCAAAAAAAAAAAAAAACGAAATAGAAGACAACCACCATTCGTTTATCAAAAGGCTTGTTGTTACATTGTTTCTTCTTCTTCTCCAACCCAAAGAGATTATCCAGACCAACAGTTAAGAACTTTTGTAGATTGCCATGTCGTGGGAGTCTTGTGTCTCTCTCAGGTTGGCACTAAATTTGAACAGCTAGTTTTGGAAAGGCACTCGATGCGAGGGCGGTCGGGTCGCCGTCTGTCCGTCAGTAACGTAAATGTCCTCGCGCATGTTCGAAGGAGAAGAAACAAACGCA
Organism: Oncorhynchus mykiss; assembly: GCF_057628025.1. Taxonomy (NCBI): domain Eukaryota; kingdom Metazoa; phylum Chordata; class Actinopteri; order Salmoniformes; family Salmonidae; genus Oncorhynchus; species Oncorhynchus mykiss. Next base: position 39,703,434 of record NC_143045.1, read on the forward strand.
ACAAAAAAAACGGGTGGCACTCATCATAACACTCCACCAAAAGTTGTGTCCAATTCTAACCTCACTGACTTTGAAAAACATATTTTTTTTGTGTGCTGTGGTCACAGAACATAACTCCATGAGGGCGGAAAAAATGTCAAAAAATTAAATGCCCCCCCCCTCCTCCCCAAAAAACTAACTAATATGCAGCAATTAACAACATATGCTGTTCTAGTCATATCCTCTTTTCATAAAAGGAATATCCATAGCGTTTCAGGTCCCAGTCTCGACGTCTCTGCCATTGGGGATAAGTTCCAGCTGGGAGCGCAAGCTGAGACAGGGGTCGCTAACTCAGCGGAGCTGTTGACATCAACGGTGTACATTGAGTTTGCTGCGACGATTCTCCAGCCGAACGGAATTCCCGAAGAGTGGCCCTCACCCTCCCTGCTTACCCTCCTCCCTCACGGAATTCCTTAACTCAGTCCAAGGTGAGCCACGAAGAACAATTCAACAGTACAGACTACCTGCAACACACCTCCAAAAGAAAAACAGATATATGGTGAACTAAAAACGTCAGCTTACATTGAACATCTCAACATAGCACCGGGCTAACCCTTTTTCCAAGGATGCAAGTGCCCGTTGTTTGAAATTGTAGCCATTTTCCCAGAACATTCAAGTACTCTGCCATGTAAACACTGGTACAGATGAGATTTCTGTCTTTTCTAAGCCTGTGCAACACATTGTATATGACACTTTCCAATACTAATGATGACAGTTAACACCAAAGTATTGTTCAAAATGTGTCTGTTTTTTGTCTTCAAGCAAAACGTATATCGAGTTTCCTCGATTCTTGTTTCTTTTAAGTTTAGATTTAATATTAGGAAGGGCTCACTCACCATTTGCAAATTTAAGAAATGTGAAAACATTTAACTTAGATTCTCCTTTTAAAGAATAACACAAGACGAGCAGCACTGGTCGTTTCTGCCTGGTGCTGAATAGTTCATCTGTCTGACAATCTCTGCAAACAGTTCGTCCACCGAGCCTTTATTTTTGGCTGAAGTTTCCATAAACGGGCAATTCCACTCATCCGCCAGCGCTTTCCCTTCCCCGGCCGAGACCTCCCTCTCGCCCTCCAGGTCCACTTTATTCCCGACCAGAATCATCGGCACCCTCTCGTACCGTTTCACCCGAATGATCTGATCCCTCATTGGTTTGATGTCTTGGAAGCTTTGTTGGTTGACCAAGCTGTAGACTAGGATGAAACCCTGTCCGTTTTTGATGTACAGGTCTCGCATGGAGGCGAACTGCTCGGTCCCCGCTGTGTCCAGTATCTCCAGAACGGAAGGCGACGAGTCCACCTCGATCTCCTTTCGGTAGAAATCCTCTATCGTGGGATCATATTTCTCTATAAAGGATCCCGTTACGAATTGCACAGTCAATGCGGATTTGCCAACCCCGCCAGATCCGAGAACCACTACTTTGTATTCTCTCATGGTTCTGAAAAAAGTCCCCTCTCTTCTCTCTTCCTCTCCGTCAGCAAGAGCCCTGCTGTGTTTCAAACTGCAAGCAGCGACGCCGTTGTGCCTCC
>NC_143045.1:39710000-39730000 GCF_057628025.1 Oncorhynchus mykiss
GGTCACTGAGCTACCCCAGCCCAGACATGTATAAACACTGGTCACTGAGCTAACCCAGCCCAGACGTGTTTAACAGCTGGTCACTGAGCTACCCCAGCCCAGACGTGTTTAACTGCTTGTCACTGAGCTACCTCAGCCCAGACGTGTATAACTGCTGGTCACTGAGCTACCCCAGCCCAGACGTGTATAGTCACTGACCTACCCCAGCCCAGACGTGTTTAACTGCTGGTCATTGAGCTACCCAAGCCCAGACGTGTATAACTGCTGGTCACTGAGCTACCCCAACCCAGGCATATATAACTGCTGGTCACTGAGCTACCCCAGCCCAGACGTGTATAACTGCTGGTCACTGAGCTACCCCAGTCCAGACATGTATAACTGCTGGTCACTGAGCTACCCCAGCCCAGACGTGTATAAACACTGGTCACTGAGTTACCCCAGCCCAGACGTGTTTAACTGCTGGTCACTGAGCTACCCCAGCCCAGACGTGTATAACTGCTGGTCACTGAGCTACCCCAGCCCCGACGTGTATAAACACTGGTCACTGAGTTACCCCAGCCCAGACGTGTTTAACTGCTGGTCACTGAGCTACCCCAGCCCAGACGTGTATAACCACAGGTCACTGAGCTACCCCAGCCCAGACGTGTATAACCGCTGGTCACTGACCTACCCCAGCCCATAAGTGTATAACTGCTGGTCACTGAGCTACCCCAGCCCAGACGTGTATAACCCCTGGTCACTGAGCTACCCCAGCCCAGACGTGTATAACTGCTGGTCACTGAGATACCCCAGCCCAGACGTGTATAACTGCTGGTCACTGAGCTACCCCAGCCCAGATGTTTTTAACTGCTGGTCACTGAGCTACCCCAGCCCAGACGTGTATAACTGCTGGTCACTGAGCTACCCCAGCCCAGATGTTTTTAACTGCTGGTCACTGAGCTACCCCAGCCCAGACGTGTTTAACTGCTGGTCACTGAGCTACCTCAGCCCAGACGTGTATAACTGCTGGTCAATGAGCTACCCCAGCCCAGACGTGTATAGTCACTGACCTACCCTAGCCCAGACGTGTTTAACTGCTGGTCACTGAACTACCCAAGCCCAGACGTGTTTAACTGCTGGTCACTGAGCTACCCCAGCCCAGACGTGTTTAACTGCTGGTCACTGAGCTACCCCAGCCCAGACGTGTTTAACTGCTGGTCACTGAGCTACCCCAGCCCAGACGTGTATAACTGCTGGTCACTGAGCTACCCCATCCCAGACGTGTATAAGCCCTGGTCACTGAGCTACCCCAGCCCAGACGTGTATAACTGCTGGTCACTGAGCTACCCCAGCCCAGACGTGTATAACTGCTGGTCACTGAGCTACCCCAGCCCAGACGTGTATAACTGCTGGTCACTGAGCTACCCAATCCCAGACGTGTTTAACTGCTGGTCACTGAGCTACCCCAGCCCAGACGTGTTTAACTGCTGGTCACTGAGCTACCTCAGCCCAGACGTGTATAACTGCTGGTCACTGAGCTATCCCAGCCCAGACGTGTATAACCACTGGTCACTGAGCTACCCCAGCCCAGACGTGTATAACCGCTGGTCACTGAGCTACCCCAGCCCAGACGTGTATAACTGCTGGTCACTGAGCTACCCCATCCCAGACGTGTATAAGCCCTGGTCACTGAGCTACCCCAGCCCAGACGTGTATAACTGCTGGTCACTGAGCTACCCCAGCCCAGACGTGTATAACTGCTGGTCACTGAGCTACCCCAGCCCAGACTTGTATAACTGCTGGTCACTGAGCTACCCAATCCCAGACGTGTTTAACTGCTGGTCACTGAGCTACCCCAGCCCAGACGTGTTTAACTGCTGGTCACTGAGCTACCTCAGCCCAGACGTGTATAACTGCTGGTCACTGAGCTACCCCAGCCCAGACGTGTATAGTCACTGACCTACCCCAGCCCAGACGTGTTTAACTGCTGGTCACTGAGCTACCCAAGCTCAGACGTGTTTAACTGCTGGTCACTGAGCTACACCAGCCCAGACATGTTTAACTGCTGGTCACTGAGCTACCCCAGCCCAGACGTGTTTAACTGCTGGTCACTGAGCTACCCCAGCCGAGACGTGTATAACTGCTGGTCACTGAGCTACCCCAGGCCAGACGTGTTTAACTGCTGGTCACTGAGCTACCCCAGCCCAGACGTGTATAACTGCTGGTCACTGAGCTACCCCAGGCCAGACTTGTATAGTCACTGAGCTACCCCAGCCCAGACGTGTTTAACTGCTGGTCACTGAGCTACCCCAGCCCAGACGTGTATAACTGCTGGTCACTGAGCTACCCCAGCCCAGACGTGTATAGTCACTGAGCTACCCCAGCCCAGACGTGTATAACTGCTGGTCACTGAGCTACCCCAGCCTAGACGTGTATAACTGCTGGTCACTGAGCTACCCCAGCCTAGACGTGTATAACTGCTGGTCACTGAGCTACCCCAGCCCAGACGTGTATAACTGCTGGTCACTGAGCTACCCCAGCCCAGACGTGTATAACTGCTGGTCACTGAGCTACCCCAGCTCAGACGTGTATAACTGCTGGTCACTGAGCTACCCCAGCCCAGACGTGTATAACTGCTGGTCACTGAGCTACCCCAGCCCAGACCTGTTTAACTGCTGGTCACTAAGCTACCCCAGCCCAGACGTGTATAGTCACTGAGCTACCCCAGCCCAGACGTGTTTAACCACTGGTCTTTTGTTCCAGCTGATCAGTTGCTGCTGAAACACAACAGGTCATGGTCATTATTGGTTCTTCCAATGGGGACTGAAGACAAACAATCCAATCCCCAGAGGCTTTAAATTGATGCAGTAATGTCACACCATGGAGAGAACGCTCTCCTTAGAGTCTTGGTGTCCAGTCAGCAATGTCCATTGAGGCCAAAGTGCCTTTTCACGTGCGAGTGATAATTAGGCCTGTAATTCATTAAATAATGTGCTGTGTCTCAAATCAAATGTGATTTATCACATGAGCCGGTGTAGACAGTGAAATGCTTACAAGCCCTTAACCAACAATTCAGTTTCAAGAAAAATAAATGTTTAGTAAAAAATAGGGGTGTTGTTGAGCATAAGCCTGGCAGATGTGTTGTTACCTACCCTCACCACCTGGGGGCAGCCCGTCAGGAAGTCCAGGATCCAGGTGCAGAGGGAGGCGTTTAGTCCCAGGGTCCTTAGTTTAGTGATGAGCTTTGAGGGTACTATGGTGTTGAACGCTGATCTGTAGTCATTGAAGAGCATTCCTTTTGTGTTCCTTTTGTCCAGGTGGGAAAGGGAAGTGTGGAGTGCAATAGAGATTGCATCATCTGTGGATCTGTTGGGGCGGTATATGCATATTGAAGTGGGTCCAGGGGTTCTGACATAATGGTGTTGATGTGAGCCTTGCGAATGTTGACCTGTTTAAAGGTCTTACGCACATTGGCTATGGAGAGCGTGATCACACAGTCGTCCGGAACAGCTAATGCTCTCATGCATGCTTCAGTATTGCTGGCCTCGAATCGAGCATAGAAGTAATTTAGCTCCTCTGGTAGGTTCGAGTCACTGGGCAGCTCTCGGCTGTGCTTCCCTTTGTAGTCTGTAGTCGTTTGCAAGACCTGCCACATCCGACCATCGTCAGAGTCGGTGTAGTACGATTCAATCTTAGTCCTGTATTGACACTTTGCCTGTTTGATGGTTCGTCGGAGGACATAGCGGGATTTCTTATAAGCTTCCTGGTTAGAGTCCCGCTCCTTGAAAGTGGTGGCAGCTCTACCCTTCAGCTCAGTGCGGATGTTGCCGGTAATCCATGGCTTCTGGTTGGGGTATATACTGTACGTACGGTCACTGTGGGGACGACATCATCAATGCACTGATTGATGAAGCCAGTGACTGATGTGGTGTACCACAATGCCATTGGATGAATCGCAGAACATATTCCAGTCTGTGCTGCAAAACAGTCCTGTAGTTTAGCATCTGCGTCATCTGACCACTTCTTTATTGACCGAGTCACTGGTGCTTCCAGCTTTAGTTTTTGCTTGTAAGCAGGAATCAGGATAGAATTATGGTCTGATTTATCAAATGGAGTCTCTGTGTGTGCAGTAAAGGTGGTCTAGCGTTTTTTTCCCTCCGGTTGCACATTTAACATGCTGTTAGAAATTAGGTACAATGGATTTAAGTTTCCCTGCAGTAAAGTCCCCGGCCACTAGGAGCGCTGCCTCTGGATGAGCGTTTTTCTGTTTGCTCATGGCCTTATTCAGCTCATTGAGTGCGGACTTAGTGCATCCAGCCTGGGTTTGTGGTGGTAAATAGACAGCTACGAAAAATATAGACGATAACTCTCTTGGTAAATAGTGTGGTCTACAGCTTATCATGAGATACTCTGCCTCAGGCAAGCAAAACCTTGAGACTTCCTTAATATTAGATTTCGTTCACCAGCTGTTGTTTACAAATATACACAGACCGCCACCTCTTACAGCGGAATTCCAGCCAGACGTATGTTATCCATGTTGTCGTTCAGCCACGACACGGTGAAACATAAGATATTGATCCTCAAAGCTGGGGCCCCACAATGGTGCGTTCTCAGCCCCCTCCTGTACACCATGTTCACCCACAACTGGGTGGACATGCACGCCTCCAAACTCAATAATCGAGTTTGCAGACAACACTATGGTGGTAGGCTTGATTACCAACAACGACGAGACAGCCTACATGGAGGAGGTGAGGGCCCTCGGAGTGTGGTGTCAGGAAAACAACCTCTCACTCAATGTCAACAAAACAAAAGAGATTATGGTGGACTTCAGGAAACAGCGAAGAGAGCAGCCCCCAATCCACATCAATGGGAAAGCAGTGAAGGTGGAAAGTTTTAATTTCCTCGGTGTACATATCACTGACATAATTTGGCTTGTCACCGAAAACCCTCACAAACTTTTACAGGTGCACCATTGAGAGCATCCTGTCGGGCTATATCACCGCATGGTACGGAAACTGCACCGCCCACAACCGCAGGGCTCTCCAGAGGGTGGTGCGGTCTGCACAACACATCACCGGGGGCAAACTACCTGCCCTCCAGGAAACCTACAACTCCCGATGTCACAGGAAGGCAAAAAATATCATCAAGGACAATAACCACCCAAGCCACTGCCTGTTTACCCCGCTATCATCCAGAAGGCAAGGTCAGTACAGGTGCATCAAAGCTGGGACAGAGAGACTGAGAAACAGCTTCTATCTCAAGGCCATCAGATTGTTAAACAGCCACCACTAACACAGAGAGGCTGCTGCCTACATACAGACTTTATATCATTGGCCACATTAATAAATGGATAACTAGTCACTTTAATAATGCCACTTTAATAATGTTGACATATCTGCATTACTCACCTCATATGTATATACTGTATACTGTATCCTTCACTATTATTTACTATCTATTACATCTTAGCCGCTCTGTCACTGCTCATCCATATATTTTATACTCATATATTCTCATCCCATTCCTTTACTAGATTGTGTGTATTATGTTTTGTTGATGAATTGTTAGATATTACCTGTTAGATATTGCTGCACTGTCGGATCTAGAAGCATAAGCATTTCGCTACACTCGCAATAACATCTGCAATAAAACCAATAAAATTTGATTTGATTTGATTTATTACCCTTTTTAATGTCCCGTTGGTAGGATATTCGTTATCGTAGCTCGTCTATTTTGTTATCCAATGATTGAACGTTGACTAATAGGACTGACGGTAGAGGCAGATTACCCACTCGCCATCGGATCCTTACAAAGCACCCCAACCTTCGTCCCCGATATCTCCTTCTCTTCTTTTTGTGAATGACGGGGATTTGGGCCTGTCGGGTGTATGAAGTAAATCTTCATCCAGTACGAGGTGAGTAATCGCTGTCCTGAAGCTCTTTTTCGGTCATAAGAGACGGTGGTAGAAACAGTATATACTAAAGGTGAAAGAAACGCACACCTGTTTAGGAGAGGTGCCGGCTAGCAGAGTAGAACACCTGTTTAGGAGAGGTGCCGGCTAGCAGAGTAGAACACCTGTTTAGGAGAGGTGCCGGCTAGCAGAGTGGAACACCTGTTTAGACGAGGTGCCGGCTAGCAGAGTGGCACACCTGTTTAGGAGAGGTGCCGGCTAGCAGAGTGGAACACCTGTTTAGGAGAGGTGCCGGCTAGCAGAGTGGAACACCTGTTTAGACGAGGTGCTGGCTAGCAGAGTGGAACACCTGTTTAGACGAGGTGCTGGCTAGCAGAGTGGAACACCTGTTTAGGAGAGGTGCTGGCTAGCAGAGTGGAACACCTGTTTAGACGAGGTGCTGGCTAGCAGAGTGGAACACCTGTTTAGGAGAGGTGCCGGCTAGCAGAGTGGAACACCTGTTTAGGAGAGGTGCCGGCTAGCAGAGTGGAACACCTGTTTAGACGAGGTGCTGGCTAGCAGAGTGGAACACCTGTTTAGACGAGGTGCTGGCTAGCAGAGTGGAACACCTGTTTAGGAGAGGTGCTGGCTAGCAGAGTGGAACACCTGTTTAGACGAGGTGCTGGCTAGCAGAGTGGAACACCTGTTTAGGAGAGGTGCCGGCTAGCAGAGTGGAACACCTGTTTAGACGAGGTGCCGGCTAGCAGAGTGGAACACCTGTTTAGACGAGGTGCCGGCTAGCAGAGTGGAACACCTGTTTAGGAGAGGTGCCGGCTAGCAGAGTGGAACACCTGTTTAGGAGAGGTGCCGGCTAGCAGAGTGGAACACCTGTTTAGGAGAGGTGCTGGCTAGCAGAGTGGAAAACCTGTTTAGACGAGGTGCTGGCTAGCAGAGTGGAACACCTGTTTAGACGAGGTGCCGGCTAGCAGAGTGGAACACCTGTTTAGGAGAGGTGCTGGCTAGCAGAGTGGAACACCTGTTTAGACGAGGTGCTGGCTAGCAGAGTGGAACACCTGTTTAGACGAGGTGCTGGCTAGCGGAGTGGAACACCTGTTTAGACGAGGTGCTGGCTAGCGGAGTGGAACACCTGTTTAGACGAGGTGCTGGCTAGCGGAGTGGAACACCTGTTTAGACGAGGTGCTGGCTAGCAGAGTGGAACACCTGTTTAGACGAGGTGCCGGCTAGCAGAGTGGAACACCTGTTTAGGAGAGGTGCCGGCTAGCAGAGTGGAACACCTGTTTAGGAGAGGTGCCGGCTAGCAGAGTGGAACACCTGTTTAGGAGAGGTGCTGGCTAGCAGAGTGGAAAACCTGTTTAGACGAGGTGCTGGCTAGCAGAGTGGAACACCTGTTTAGACGAGGTGCCGGCTAGCAGAGTGGAACACCTGTTTAGGAGAGGTGCTGGCTAGCAGAGTGGAACACCTGTTTAGACGAGGTGCTGGCTAGCAGAGTGGAACACCTGTTTAGACGAGGTGCTGGCTAGCGGAGTGGAACACCTGTTTAGACGAGGTGCTGGCTAGCGGAGTGGAACACCTGTTTAGACGAGGTGCTGGCTAGCGGAGTGGAACACCTGTTTAGACGAGGTGCTGGCTAGCAGAGTGGAACACCTGTTTAGACGAGGTGCTGGCTAGCAGAGTGGAACACCTGTTTAGACGAGGTGCTGGCTAGCGGAGTGGAGCACTTAAAAACATAAAGGAGAGCCGTACACTCTAGGAGCTCGGATGCAAAAAATATTTATGTCCAACGTTTCGACAGACAAGCTGTCTTTGTCAGGGTATAAACATTATATACAAAATAAGTTACAAAACATGCAAAAAAACACACACAATAAGACAATTGGTTAAGAGATCGTAAAACGGCAACCATCCGATGTCATTGTTCTCTGATAGCAGGTAATGTCATTGTTCTCTGTTAGCAGGTAATGTCATTGTTATCTATTAGCAGGTAATGCTTGATGTCATTGTTCTCTGTTAGCAGGTAATGCTTGATGTCATTGTTCTCTGTTAGCAGGTAATGCTTGACGTCATTGTTCTCTGTTAGCAGGTAATGCTTGATGTCATTGTTCTCTGTTAGCAGGTAATGTCATTGTCCTCTGTTAGCAGGTAATGCTTGTTGTCATTGTTCTCTGTTAGCAGGTAATGCTAGATGTCATTGTTCTCTGTTAGCAGGTAATGCTTGATGTAATTGTTATCTGTTAGCAGGTAATGTCATTGTTCTCTGTTAGCAGGTAATGTCATTGTTCTCTGTTAGCAGGTAATGTCATTGTTCTCTGTTAGCAGGTAATGTCATTGTTCTCTGTTAGCAGGTGATGCTTGATGTCATTGTTCTCTGTTAGCAGGTAATGTCATTGTTCTCTGTTAGCAGGTAATGCTTGATGTCATTGTTCTCTGTTAGCAGGTAATGCTTGATGTCATTGTTCTCTGTTAGCAGGTAATGCTAGATGTCATTGTTCTCTGTTAGCAGGTAATGCTTGATGTAATTGTTCTCTGTTAGCAGGTAATGTCATTGTTCTCTGTTAGCAGGTAATGTCATTGTTCTCTGTTAGCAGGTAATGTCATTGTTCTCTGTTAGCAGGTGATGCTTGATGTCATTGTTCTCTGTTAGCAGGTAATGTCAATGTTCTCTGTTAGCAGGTAATGCTTGATGTCACTGTTCTCTGTTAGCAGGTAATGCTAGATGTCATTGTTCTCTGTTAGCAGGTAATGTCATTGTTCTCTGTTAGCAGGTAATGCTTCATGTCATTGTTCTCTGTTAGCAGGTAATGATTGATGTCATTGTTCTCTGTTAGCAGGTAATGCTTGATGTCATTGTTCTCTGTTAGCAGGTAATGCTTGACGTCATTGTTCTCTGTTAGCAGGTAATTTCATTGTTCTCTGTTAGCAGGTAATGCTTGATGTCATTATTCTCTGTTAGCAGGTAATGTCATTGTCCTCTGTTAGCAGGTAATGCTTGATGTCATTGTTCTCTGTTAACAGGCAATGCTTGATGTCATTGTTCTCTGTTAGCAGGTAATGCTAGATGTCATTGTTCTCTGTTAGCAGGTAATGCTTGACGTCATTGTTCTCTGTTAGCAGGTAATGCTTGATGTAATTATTCTCTGTTAGCAGGTAATGTCATTGTCCTCTGTTAGCAGGTAATGCTTGTTGTCATTGTTCTCTGTTAGCAGGTAATGCTAGATGTCATTGTTCTCTGTTAGCAGGTAATGCTTGATGTAATTGTTATCTGTTAGCAGGTAATGTCATTGTTCTCTGTTAGCAGGTAATGTCATTGTTCTCTGTTAGCAGGTAATGTCATTGTTCTCTGTTAGCAGGTGATGCTTGATGTCATTGTTCTCTGTTAGCAGGTAATGTCATTGTTCTCTGTTAGCAGGTAATGCTTGATGTCATTGTTCTCTGTTAGTTGGTAATGCTTGATGTCATTGTTCTCTGTTAGCAGGTAATGCTAGATGTCATTGTTCTCTGTTAGCAGGTAATGCTTGATGTAATTGTTCTCTGTTAGCAGGTAATGTCATTGTTCTCTGTTAGCAGGTAATGTCATTGTTCTCTGTTAGCAGGTAATGTCATTGTTCTCTGTTAGCAGGTAATGTCATTGTTCTCTGTTAGCAGGTGATGCTTGATGTCATTGTTCTCTGTTAGCAGGTGATGTCATTGTTCTCTGTTAGCAGGTAATGCTTGATGTCATTGTTCTCTGTTAGCAGGTAATGCTAGATGTCATTGTTCTCTGTTAGCAGGTAATGTCATTGTTCTCTGTTAGCAGGTAATGCTTGTTGTCATTGTTCTCTGTTAGCAGGTAATGCTAGATGTCATTGTTCTCTGTTAGCAGGTAATGTCATTTTTCTCTGTTAGCAGGTAATGCTTGTTGTCATTGTTCTCTGTTAACAGGCAATACTTGATGTCATTGTTCTCTGTTAGCAGGTAATGCTAGATGTCATTGTTCTCTGTTAGCAGGTAATGCTTGATGTCATTGTTCTCTGTTAGCAGGTAATGCTTGACGTCATTGTTCTCTGTTAGCAGGTAATGCTTGATGTCATTATTCTCTGTTAGCAGGTAATGTCATTGTCCTCTGTTAGCAGGTAATGCTTGTTGTCATTGTTCTCTGTTAGCAGGTAATGCTAGATGTCATTGTTCTCTGTTAGCAGGTAATGCTTTATGTCATTGTTCTCTGTTAGCAGGTAATGTCATTGTTCTCTGTTAGCAGGTAATGTCATTGTTCTCTGTTAGCAGGTGATGCTTGATGTCATTGTTCTCTGTTAGCAGGTAATGTCAATGTTCTCTGTTAGCAGGTAATGCTTGATGTCACTGTTCTCTGTTAGCAGGTAATGCTAGATGTCATTGTTCTCTGTTAGCAGGTAATGCCTCATGTCATTGTTCTCTGTTAGCAGGTAATGATTGATGTCATTGTTCTCTGTTAGCAGGTAATGCTTGATGTCATTGTTCTCTGTTAGCAGGTAATGCTTGATGTCATTGTTCTCTGTTAGCAGGTAATGTCATTGTTCTCTGTTAGCAGGTGATGCTTGATGTCATTGTTCTCTGTTAGCAGGTAATGTCATTGTTCTCTGTTAGCAGGTAATGTCATTGTTCTCTGTTAGCAGGTAATGCTTGATGTCACTGTTCTCTGTTAGCAGGTAATGCTTGACGTCATTGTTCTCTGTTAGCAGGTAATGTCATTGTTCTCTGTTAGCAGGTAATGCTTGATGTCATTATTCTCTGTTAGCAGGTAATTTCATTGTCCTCTGTTAGCAGGTAATGCTTGATGTCATTGATCTCTGTTAACAGGTAATGCTTGATGTCATTCTTCTCTGTTAGCAGGTAATGCTAGATGTCATTGTTCTCTGTTAGCAGGTAATGCTTGATGTCATTGTTCTCTGTTAGCAGGTAATGCCATTGTTCTCTGTTAGCAGGTGATGCTTGATGTCATTGTTCTCGGTTAGCAGGTAATGTCATTGTTCTCTGTTAGCAGGTAATGCTTAATGTCACTGTTCTCTGTTAGCAGGTAATGCTAGATGTCATTGTTCTTTGTTAGCAGGTAATGCCATTGTTCTATATTAGCAGGTAATGCTTGATGTCATTGTTCTCTGTTAGCAGGTAATGCTTGATGTCATTGTTCTCTGTTAGCAGGTAATGCTTGATGTCATTGTTCTCTGTTAGCAGGTAATGGTAGATGTCATTGTTCTCTGTTAGCAGGTAATGCTTGATGTCATTGTTCTCTGTTAGCAGGTAATGGTAGATGTCATTGTTCTCTGTTAGCAGGTAATGCTTGATGTCATTGTTCTCTATTAGCAGGTAATGTCATTGTTCTCTGTTAGCAGGTGATGCTTGATGTCATTGTTCTCTGTTAGCAGGTAATGTCATTGTTCTCTGTTAGCAGGTAATGTCAGTGTTCTCTGTTAGCAGGTAATGTCAGTGTTCTCTGTTAGCAGGTAATGTCATTGTTCTCTGTTAGCAGGTAATGTCAGTGTTCTCTGTTAGCAGGTAATGCCACTGTTCTCTGTTAGCAGGTGATGCTTGATGTCATTGTTCTCTGTTAGCCGGTAATGTCATTGTTCTCTGTTAGCAGGTAATATCATAGTTCTCTGTTAGCAGGTAATGCTTGATGTCACTGTTGTCTGTTTGCAGGTAATGCTTGATGTCACTGTTCTCTGTTCGCAGGTAATGCTAGACGTCATTGTTCTCTGTTAGCAGGTAATGCTTGATGTCATTGTTCTCTGTTAGCAGGTAATGATTGATGTCATTGTTCTCTGTTAGCAGGTAATGCTTGATGTCATTGTTCTCTGTTAGCAGGTAATGCTAGATGTCATTGTTCTCTGTTAGCAGGTAATGCTTGATGTCATTGTTCTCTGTTAGCAGGTAATGTCATTGTTCTCTGTTAGCAGGTAATGGCATTGTTCTCTATTAGCAGGTAATGTCATTGTTCTCTGTTAGCAGGTGATGCTTGATGTCATTGTTCTCTGTTAGCAGGTAATGTCATTGTTCTCTGTTAGCAGGTAATGTCAGTGTTCTCTGTTAGCAGGTAATGTCAGTGTTCTCTGTTAGCAGGTAATGTCATTGTTCTCTGTTAGCAGGTAATGTCAGTGTTCTCTGTTAGCAGGTAATGCCACTGTTCTCTGTTAGCAGGTGATGCTTGATGTCATTGTTCTCTGTTAGCCGGTAATGTCATTGTTCTCTGTTAGCAGGTAATATCATAGTTCTCTGTTAGCAGGTAATGCTTGATGTCACTGTTGTCTGTTTGCAGGTAATGCTTGATGTCACTGTTCTCTGTTCGCAGGTAATGCTAGACGTCATTGTTCTCTGTTAGCAGGTAATGCTTGATGTCATTGTTCTATGTTAGCAGGTGATGCTTGATGTCATTGTTCTATGTTAGCAGGTGATGCTTGATGTCATTGTTCTATGTTAGCAGGTGATGCTTGATGTCATTGTTCTCTGTTAGCAGGTGATGCTTGATGTCATTGTTCTCTGTTAGCAGGTGATGCTTGATGTCATTGTTCTCTGTTAGCAGGTGATGCTTGATGTCATTGTTCTCTGTTAGCAGGTAATGCTTGATGTCATTGTTCTCTGTTAGCAGGTGATGTCATTGTTCTCTGTTAGCAGGTAATGCTTGATGTCATTGTTCTCTGTTAGCAGGTGATGTCATTGTTCTCTGTTAGCAGGTAATGCTTGATGTCATTGATAACCATGTCTGCTGTATCGCGTGCTGTTAAATTGTGCCTTGGCCTCCTCTCTTCCCTTGGCACCGGTACTGCTCTCTCTCTCACACACACACACACAGACATGCACACACGCACACACACACACACACAGACATGCACGCACGCACACACACACACACGCACGCACACGCAGGTGCACACACACACACACACTCACACGCAGATGCAGGCACATACACGCACAAACACACACAGTATTTTGGCGCTGACTGACACAGCAGCTCTGCTCTCCTTAGACAAGGATTTCGCTACATCTGTAAAATATGTGACCAATAACATCTGTTAAATATGTGACCAATAACATCTGTTAAATGTGACCAATAACATCTGTTAAATATGTGACCAATAACATCTGTTAAATATGTGACCAATAAAATGTGATTTGATTTTACACACACACACACACACACACACACACACACACAAATGACACCGTGTGGGAGATATTTATATACTATTTGAGAGAAATCAACAGGTTTGACTGACGACAGTGAAGAACAGGTTTCGGCCAAAAGTGAAACTGACCACCTTCACCGCAAAGCAACAGAGACTATAATGAAATTCAACACCCCTCATGAAGGCATGTCACCGCACGTTGCTGTGAGGAAACCTTGGTGTGTGTGCTCCTGCTACTATAAGAAAAAAAAAAGGACCAAGCCAGGCTTTTCCAACGTAACCTTTGTGTTTGTAAACAATGTCTCTCCTGTAAACCTCTTCTCATGTCACGACACGCAGGAGAGATGACACAGACCACAACAACAAAAAAAACAAGATGGCTTCCTTCTCTGTCAGAAGATGCTGTTGTTTTCTTACATGGGATTTTTCGATTTTGTATTTATTTTTATGTTTCCCTTTATTTGCTGTTATTTGTCATTCTTCAGTTCAGAACCAGTCCAGCTTTTATGATGTGAGGGAGTGAAAGGGGCTGACTTATCTGATTTAAGGATCCTGATAAATACCAATGTGGTAACGAAATATCATAGTTGACACTCACTAATTGAAATGGCCATTAGAGCGACCTCCCAATGAGCCTGTATTCAGCATTAACAGGATGTAACAGGACACAGTATTCAGCATTAATAGGATGTAACAGGATGTAACAGGACACAGTATTCAGCATTAACAGGATGTAACAGGACACAGTATTCAGCATTAATAGGATGTAACAGGATGTAACAGGACACAGTATTCAACATTAACAGGATGTAACAGGATGTAACAGGACACAGTATTCAACATTAACAGGATGTAACAGGACACAGTATTCAGCATTAACAGGATGTAACAGGACACAGTATTCAACATTAACAGGATGTAACAGGACACAGTATTCAGCATTAACAGGATGTAACAGGACACAGTATTCAACATTAACAGGATGTAACAGGATGTAACAGGACACAGTATTCAACATTAACAGGATGTAACAGGACACAGTATTCAGCATTAACAGGATGTAACAGGACACAGTATTCAACATTAACAGGATGTAACAGGATGTAACAGGACACAGTATTCAGCATTAACAGGATGTAACAGGACACAGTATTCAGCATTAACAGGATGTAACAGGACACAGTATTCAACATTAACAGGATGTAACAGGACACAGTATTCAGCATTAACAGGATGTAACAGGACACAGTATTCAGCATTAATAGGATGTAACAGGACACAGTATTCAACATTAACAGGATGTAACAGGATGTAACAGGACACAGTATTCAACATTAACAGGATGTAACAGGACACAGTATTCAGCATTAACAGGATGTAACAGGACACAGTATTCAACATTAACAGGATGTAACAGGATGTAACAGGACACAGTATTCAGCATTAACAGGATGTAACAGGACACAGTATTCAGCATTAACAGGATGTAACAGGACACAGTATTCAACATTAACAGGATGTAACAGGACACAGTATTCAACATTAATAGGATGTAACAGGATGTAACAGGATGTAACAGGACACAGTATTCAGCATTAACAGGATGTAACAGGACACAGTATTCAACATTGACAGGATGTAACAGGATGTAACAGGACACAGTATTCAACATTAACAGGATGTAACAGGACACAGTATTCAGCATTAACAGGATGTAACAGGACACAGTATTCAGCATTAATAGGATGTAACAGGACACAGTATTCAACATTAACAGGACGTAACAGGATGTAACAGGACACAGTATTCAGCATTAACAGGATGTAACAGGACACAGTATTCAACATTAACAGGACGTAACAAGATGTAACAGGATGTAACAAGATGTAAGAGGATGTAACAGGATGTAACAGGACACAGTATTCAACATTAACAGGATGTAACAGGATGTAACAGGATGTAACAGGATGTAACAGGACACGGTATTCAGCATTAACAGGATGTAACAGGACACAGTATTCAGCATTAATAGGATGTAACAGGATGTAACAGGATGTAACAGGACACAGTATTCAGCATTAACAGGATGTAACAGGACACAGTATTCAGCATTAATAGGATGTAACAGGACACAGTATTCAGCATTAACAGGATGTAACAGGACACAGTATTCAACATTAACAGGATGTAACAGGATGTAACAGGATGTAACAGGACACGGTATTCAGCATTAACAGGATGTAACAGGACACAGTATTCAGCATTAATAGGATGTAACAGGATGTAACAGGATGTAACAGGACACAGTATTCAGCATTAACAGGATTTAACAGGACACAGTATTCAGCATTAATAGGATGTAACAGGACACAGTATTCAGCATTAACAGGATGTAACAGGACACAGTATTCAACATTAACAGGATGTGACAGGACACAGTATTCAACATTAACAGGATGTAACAGGACACAGTATTCAGCGTTAACAGGATGTAACAGGACACAGTATTCAAAATTAACAGGATGTAACAGGATGTAACAGGACACAGTATTCAAAATTAACAGGATGTAACAGGACACAGTATTCAACATTAACAGGATGTAACAGGACACAGTATTCAGCATTAACAGGATGTAACACTGGGTCAGGCACGGCAGAATTTCAGCACCATAATGACCATGTCTACGACTAAACAGCTAATTAATAGATAGAGAGACCTCCCTCCCTCTGTTGTAGTCCCATGGTATAGACAGAAAGAAGGGGTGCTGGAAGAAGACAAGGAAGGAAGGATAATTGCATATTTGATTTATGTAACCTATATAGAAGGCTATTGTTAGGTAGCCCACTGAATGGATGACCTTAAATTGCTTAATATTTTTTTGTGATTTATGTTACCGTAAAGTAATGGCTGTTTATCACATTCACGAAGTGTTGTGGCCGAACACAGAAAAGGTGGATCTGCTACTCCATCTTGTGGTATATGTTTTCAACTGTAGTGTGTTGATTCAACTGAAATCTGCAATTTAAGATGACTATTTCCCTTTATTATTCGTCAATTGTACAACCGAAGACCGACGAAAATGTAGACTTTATTCCAACCCCGCCGAAGAAACCAACCGACATAGGTTGGAGAGGGTCTGTCAACCGCTGGGTGGCCCCGAAGCCGTTGTTGTGAGGGGGGGGGGGGGGGTTGAGTGTTTTGCTCAAGGCCACAACTGCAAAAACAATGGCATCTAGGATTTGATACCAGTTCTCTCTTTAGTGACCTTATAGAGAGTTATACATATGCAAATACTACAGAACTATTACAGCATTGACAACGTAGGACACATCTCAATGACTGGTCTGTCTGTCTTCCTTTCTCTGTCTCTGTTCCCTCATCTGCACTAACTGATAAAAAAAAAAAAAAAGACAGATGAAAGAAAATTGTCAGTATACATTAAAAACGTTGTTCTCATTTACCCCGTGTTTTCAGATTGTTGCATTTGAAGGAGACTTAGCATCTTAGACTGTTTGCACCCGTGGTGAGAAGTTCTGTAGTTCCATTTGTCCGCTGAACATTCCCTGCAGTGTCACACCATGGCCAGAAGAGGGCAGTGTAGTTGAGCAGAGACACCCCCTCAGTGTGAGGGACAGAGAGGCAGAGCAGCTGACTAGAGAGTAGACTACCGCAAATGTACTGGTCCTGAGTTATCACAGAGACAGTAAGCAAATCTGTCACGCGACATCCAAAGTGCACAGACATGCACGTGCGCACACACACACACACACACACACTCTCCCTCTCTCATCTATGATACACAGCTTTTACACAAAAAAACTATCCATTTGATTGAAACCACTCTCATAGCCCTGGTGTCAAGCGATCTAGCTCCTCTCGGAGTTGTGCGTAGCCCTGGTGTCAAGCGATCTAGCTCCTCTCGGAGTTGTGCGTATGGAACACAACACCCTGCTACAACTCAACTCTCCGTGGAGTGAAAGAGGTATGGGACTGTAGGTGGAGGTAAAGAGGTATGGGACTGTAGGTGGAGGTAAAGAGGTATGGGACTGTAGGTGGAGGTAAAGAGGTATGGGACTGTAGGTGGAGGTAAAGAGCTATGGGACTGTAGGTGGAGGTATAGAGGTATGGGACTGTAGGTGGAGGTATAGAGGTATGGGACTGTAGGTGGAGGTATAGAGGTATGGGACTGTAGGTGGAGGTAAAGAGGTATGGGACTGTAGGTGGAGGTATAGAGGTATGGGACTGTAGGTGGAGGTAAAGAGGTATGGGACTGTAGGTGGAGGTAAAGAGGTATGGGACTGTAGGTGGAGGTATAGAGGTATGGGACTGTAGGTGGAGGTATAGAGGTATGGGACTGTAGGTGGAGGTATAGAGGTATGGGACTGTAGGTGGAGGTATAGAGGTATGGGACTGTAGGTGGAGGTAAAGAGGTATGGGACTGTAGGTGGAGGTATAGAGGTATGGGACTGTAGGTGGAGGTATAGAGGTATGGGACTGTAGGTGGAGGTATAGAGGTATGGGACTGTAGGTGGAGGTATAGAGGTATGGGACTGTAGGTGGAGGTATGTGACTGTAGGTGGAGGTATAGAGGTATGGGACTGTAGGTGGAGGTATAGAGGTATGGGACTGTAGGTGGAGGTATAGAGGTATGGGACTGTAGGTGGAGGTATAGAGGTATGGGACTGTAGGTGGAGGTAAAGAGGTATGGGACTGTAGGTGGAGGTATAGAGGTATGTGACTGTAGGTGGAGGTATAGAGGTATGGGACTGTAGGTGGAGGTATAGAGGTATGGGACTGTAGGTGGAGGTATAGAGGTATGGGACTGTAGGTGGAGGTATAGAGGTATGGGACTGTAGGTGGAGGTAAAGAGGTATGGGACTGTAGGTGGAGGTATAGAGGTATGGGACTGTAGGTGGAGGTATAGAGGTATGGGACTGTAGGTGGAGGTAAAGAGGTATGGGACTGTAGGTGGAGGTAAAGCGGTATGGGACTGTAGGTGGAGGTAAAGAGGTATGGGACTGTAGGTGGAGGTATGGGACTGTAGGTGGAGGTATAGAGGTATGGGACTGTAGGTGGAGGTATAGAGGTATGGGACTGTAGGTGGAGGTAAAGAGGTATGGGACTGTAGGTGGAGGTAAAGAGGTATGGGACTGTAGGTAATCCCAGTAAGGATGACAAAGGCAGAGAATTTACCATTTACTAGGAATGCATTCCTTCACACAGTAAATTTGGGGAAATGGGGCTGAACGGAACCAAAGCAAAGAAAGTAAATATCAAAGCCCCCTCTCCTACCTTACCTGCCTACCCACTACTTACCTAACCTACCCTCTCCTACCTTACCTGCCTACCCACTACTTACCTAACTAGGACCACCTGGTGCACTAACCAAAATACAGGGGGTGGTCCACCCAGGTCCTACCTAGTGTGCCTAGACAGAGTATATACTAGGGGTATATGTACACCCACAGGCCTAAGCCCTCCCAAGGTGCCTTTCCCCCCTGGGAACAAAAACAGAATAACCAAACCAATTTCAATAATCAAACCACTGAGTCCTATTGACACACAACAGACACAACCAATCAGCTCTCTCACTCAACCAGTAAGGACACACTAATCAGCTCTCTCCTAACAACAACAAACACAGACTATCACCCTCATCTCTCTTCTGTCAGCAATCATCTGTCTTCTGAGCAACAGAACACTGGCTTATATAGCTGGAGGAGGAGTTGGTAATTGAAGACAGATGCGTCCTCTGACGAGAGGGCGGGGTCAGTTCCAATTTGCCACGGAGTCTACCAATCAGCAGCTTGGGGAATTCCAGGAAGCCATTTTCCTGAAACACACATACAAACCACACAGAAACTGCGGAACGCATGGTATCAAACAATTTTTTTTTATTTTTTATTTCACCTTTATTTAACCAGGTAGGCTAGTTGAGAACAAGTTCTCATTTGCAACTGCGACCTGGCCAAGATAAAGCATAGCAGTAGGAGCAGACAACACAGAGTTACACATGGAGTAAACAATTAACAAGTCAATAACACAGTAGAAAACAAAGGGGGAGTCTATATACAATGTGTGCAAAAGGCATGAGGTAGGCGAATAATTACAATTTTGCAGATTAACACTGGAGTGATAAATGATCAGATGGTCATGTACAGGTAGAGATATTGGTGTGCAAAAGAGCAGAAAAATAAATAAATAAAAACAGTATGGGGATGAGGTAGGTGAAAATGGGTGGGCTATTTACCAATAGACTATGTACAGCTGCAGCGATCGGTTAGCTGCTCAGATAGCTGATGTTTGAAGTTGGTGAGGGAGATAAAAGTCTCCAACTTCAGCGATTTTTGCAATTCGTTCCAGTCACAGGCAGCAGAGTACTGGAACGAAAGGCGGCCAAATGAGGTGTTGGCTTTAGGGATGATCAGTGAGATACACCTGCTGGAGCGCGTGCTACGGATGGGTGTTGCCATCGTGACCAGTGAGCTGAGATAAGGCGGAGCTTTACCTAGCATGGACTTGTAGATGACCTGGAGCCAGTGGGTCTGGCGACGAATATGTAGCGAGGGCCAGCCGACTAGAGCATACAAGTCGCAGTGGTGGGTGGTATAAGGTGCTTTAGTGACAAAACGGATGGCACTGTGATAGACTGCATCCAGTTTGCTGAGTAGAGTGTTGGAAGCCATTTTGTAGATGACATCGCCGAAGTCGAGGATCGGTAGGATAGTCAGTTCTAGCTCCTAGCTCCTTTCTGAGTTGTGCGTTGCCCAGCCCTGGTATCAAACGATCTAGCTCCTCTCTGAGTTGTGCGTTGCCCAGCCCTGGAATCAAGCGATCTAGCTCCTCTCTGAGTTGTGCGTTGCCCAGCCCTGGTGTCAAGCGATCTAGCTCCTCTCGGAGTTGTGCGTAGCCCTGGTGTCACGCGATCTAGCTCCTCTCTGAGTTGTGCTTAGCCCTGGTGTCAAGCGAT
>NC_143045.1:39735000-39825000 GCF_057628025.1 Oncorhynchus mykiss
TCCCAGGAAAGCGAAGGTAACTGAACTAAATTACTTTTGCCCCGTAGCGCTCACCTCTGTCATCATGAAGTGCTTTAAGAGAATAGTCAAGGATCATATCACCTCTACCTTACCTGGGACCCTAGACCAACTACAATTTACATACTGCCCCACCAGACCCACGGATGACGCAATCGCCATCACACTGCACAATGCCCTATCCCCTCTGGACAAGAGGAACACCTGTGGAAGAATATTGTTGATCACCTACAGCTCAGCCTTCAACACCATCGTGCCCTCCAAGCTTATCACTAAACTTGGTGCCCTGGGTCTCGAGCCCGCCCTGTGCAACTGGGTCATGGACTTTCTGACGGGCCGACCCCAGGCGGTGAAGGTGGACAACAACACCTCCGCTATGCTGATCCTCAACACGAGGGCCCCACAAGGGTGTGTGCTCAGCCCCCTCCGGTACTTCCTATTCATCCATGACTGCGTGGCCACGCACATCTACAACTCAATCATCAAGTTTGCAGACGACACTACAGTGGTAGGCCTGGTTACCAACAACAGCGAGGCAGCCTACAGAGCCCTGGTTGAGTGGTGCCAGGAAAATAACCTTTCCTCAATGTCAACAAAATGTAGGAGCTGATCGTGGACTTCAGGGCACAGCAGAGGGAACATGCCCCCATCCACACCACAGACAACCTGAAGTGGTTCATCCACACAGACAGTGTTGTGAAGCAGGCGCAACATCACCTCTTCAACCTCAGCAGGCTGAAGAAATTGTGCTTGACCCTTACAAACTTCTACAGATGCACTATTGAGAGCATCCTGCCGGGTTGTATCACCGCCTGGTATTGGCAACTGCACCGCCCACAACCTCAGAGCTCTCCAGAGGGTGATGTGGCCAAGGGAATGGTAAATAAGTCTGACAAACACAGCAGATTGGCAAACATACAGTAAATTGAGAAATCACGTAACAATTTTTTTTTACATAAATTATATAAAGAATGGTAGTAAAACGCTCTGGAGAAACTTAAATGAGATTCTAGGCAGAAAAGCTAACTCAACTCCATCCTTCATCGAGACTGATGGCTCATTCATAACAAAAACCCTTTGTTGTTGCCAACCACTTTAATAACTTTTTTTGTTGACAAGATTTGCAAACAACTAACAGTGATTTTTTTTTTGCTAGCTGTAAATAATAATAATAATATAATAATAATAATAAGGACAAACCACCTGGAACCGACAACCGTGATGATAAATTACCGAGGTTTTTAGCGAAACTCCTATTTGCCACATCTTCAATCTAAGCCTAGAAGACAAAAGACGGTGAAGAGGGTGATTGAATTGAAGACGAAAGTTATTTCCGCTGCCAAAGAAAAGCAGCGCACCCTTTAACACTACAACCTCCATAGGACAACAGCCACTGACGTTTGATTTAGGGAGAAAAACAAAGCTGTCCTGCTCCTTTCCTGACTTTTCCTAGATGTTTTGTATTTTACACTGCTCATTTGCCGGAGTTTTGAAATAACAAACCTGTTTTTTTCACACCCAGACCAAATTTAACCCACCAAGACAATGTGCTGTAGGATGTTGGTACCCAGCCAGGCACCTAGACCAAATTTAACCCACCAGGACAATGTGTTGTAGGATGTTAGTACCCAGCCACCCACCAAGACAATGTGCTGTAGGATGTTGGTACCCAGCCACCCACCAAGACAATGTGCTGTAGGATGTTGGTACCCAGCCACCCACCAAGACAATGTGCTGTAGGATGTTAGTACCCAGCCACCCACCAAGACAATGTGCTGTAGGATGTTGGTACCCAGCCACCCACCAAGACAATGTGCTGTAGGATGTTAGTACCCAGCCACCCACCAAGACAATGTGCTGTAGGATGTTGGTACCCAGCCAGGCTCCAAGACAATGTGCTGTAGGATGTTGGTACCCAGCCAGGCTCCAAGACAATGTGCTGTAGGATGTTGGTACCCAGCCAGGCTCCAAGACAATGTGCTGTAGGAAGTTGGTACCCAGCCAGGCTCCAAGACAATGTGCTGTAGGATGTTGGTACCCAGCCAGGCTCCAAGACAATGTGCTGTAGGATGTTGGTACCCAGCCAGGCTCCAAGACAATGTGCTGTAGGATGTTAGTACCCAGCCACCCACAAAGACAATGTGCTGTAGGATGTTGGTACCCAGCCAGGCTCCAAGACAATGTGCTGTAGGATGTTGGAACCCAGCCAGGCTCCAAGACAATGTGCTGTAGGATGTTGGTACCCAGCCAGGCGCCAAGACAATGTGCTGTAGGATGTTGGTACCCAGCCAGGCTCCAAGACAATGTGCTGTAGGATGTTGGAACCCAGCCAGGCTCCAAGACAATGTGCTGTAGGATGTTGGAACCCAGCCAGGCTCCAAGACAATGTGCTGTAGAACGTTGGTACCCAGCCAGGCGCCAAGACAATGTGCTGTAGGATGTTGGAACCCAGCCAGGCTCCAAGACAATGTGCTGTAGGATGTTGGTACCCAGCCACCCACCAAGACAATGTGCTGTAGGATGTTGGTACCCAGCCAGGCTCCAAGACAATGTGCTGTAGGATGCTGGTACCCAGCCAGGCTCCAAGACAATGTGCTGTAGGATGATGGTACCCAGACAGGCTACAAGACAATGTCCTGTAGGACGTTTTGTACCCAGCCATGTGCTAATGTGTCTCTCTCTCCTCACTGAATGAATGACAAATGGGTGAATAGGCGATAATTGTGAACATTGCTTCACCATGTAATTTAAGGCCTAACTGAATGATGAGGTTGACGTTTTATTTTCTGTGACTCTATTACTAATGTATTGTAAAGGGAAACGTGCTACATGTTGCAGTAGGTCTTTAGAATAATGCAGAACATATCCTTTACTCTATCCAGTGAAGCAAACGACGCCAACCCACTGAATGACAAACTGATGGAACGGCTGATAATTGTGCAAAGTTACTTCACAATCGAATTTAAATTCGGCCTGACTGAATGAGGAGAGTGAAGCGGTTGATTTCATTTAGATCAACAATGGTATTATGATAAGTTTGTGTCATGCCTACAGTATATGCAGTTGAAGTCGGAAGTTTACATACAATTAGGTTGGAGTCATTAAAACTCGTTTTTCAACCACTACACAAATGTTTTGTTAACAAACTATAGTTTTGGCAAGTCGGATAGGACATCTACTTTGTGCATGACACAAGTAATTTTTCCAACAATTGTTTACAGTGTCACGGGTAACTTGGTGCGTGAGGGAAGAATCAGGCGCAGAGAGCATATAGTTACACAGGAAGAAGTGCACTTTTAATATCGCACAGAAAGATAATGCCCACAACACAGGGTGAGGAAAATGTGGACCAACCCAACACAACAGGGTACCAGGTCCAGAGCACGAACACCCAAAAACATAAACACGTAACATGTGAGTAATCCCGCACAAAACAAGGGCGGGTAAACGTACTATAAATAAGGAAGCCAATCAAGCACACAAATAGACAGGTGGAATTAATAAGACAAAACAAACAGACAACGAAAAAGGGATCGGTGGCGGCTAGTAGGCCGGTGACGAAGACCGCCGAGCCCCGCCCGAACAGGCAGGGGAGCTAACTTCTAGTAGGCCGGTGACGACAGCCGCCGAGCCCCGCCCGAACAGGCAGGGGAGCTAACTTCTAGTAGGCCGGTGACGACGACCGCCGAGCCCCGCCCGAACAGGCAGGGGAGCTAACTTCTAGTAGGCCGGTGACGACAGCCGCCGAGCCCCGCCCGAACAGGCAGGGGAGCTAACTTCTAGTACGCCGGTGACGAAGACCGCCGAGCCCCGCCCGAACAGGCAGGGGAGCTAACTTCTAGTAGGCCGGTGATGAAGACCGCCAAGCCCCGCCCGAACAGGCAGGGGAGCTAACTTGTAGTAGGCCGGTGACGACGACCGCCGAGCCCCGCCCGAACAGGCAGGGGAGCTAACTTCTAGTAGGCCGGTGACGAAGACCGCCTAGCCCCGCCCGAACAGGCAGGGGAGCTAACTTCGGTGGAAGTCGTGACATACAGACAGATTATTTCACTTATAATTCCCTGCATCACAATTCCAGTGGGTCAGAAGTTTACATTCACTCAGTTGACTGTGCCTTTAAACAGCTTGGAAAATTCCCGAAAATGATGTCACGGCTTTAGAAAGCTTCTGATAGGCTAATTGACATAATTTTAGTCAATTGGAGGTGTACCTGTGGATGTATTTCAATGCCTACCTTCAAACTCAGTGCCTCTTTGCTTGACATCATGGGAAAATCAAAATAAATCAGCCAAGACATCAGAAGAAAAATTATAGACCTCCACAAGTCTGGAACATCCCTAGGAGCAATTTCCAAATGCCTGAAGGTACCACATTCATCTGTACAAACAATACTACGCATGTATAAACATCATGGGACCATGCAACCGTCATGCCGCTCAGGAAGAAGACACGTTCTGTCTTCTAGAGATTAACGTACTTTGGTGCGAGAAGTGCAAATCAATCCCAGAAAAAGGGACTGGTGCACTTCACGAAAGAGATGGCATCATGAGGATGGGAAATTGTGTGGATATATTGAAGCAAATTCTCAAGACATCAGTTAAAGCTTGGTCGCAAATGGGTCTTCCAAATGGACAATGACCCCAAGCATACTTCCAAAGTTGTGGCAAAATTGCTTAAGGACAGCAAGTCAAGGTATTGGAGTGGCCATCACAAAGCCCTGACCTCAATCCTATAGAAAATTTGTGGGCAGAACTGAAAAAGCGTGCAAGGAGGCCTACAAACCTGACTCAGTTAGACCAGCTCTGTCAGGAGGAATGGGCTTAAATTCACCCAATTTATTGTGGGAAGCTTGTGGAAGGCTACCTGAAAAGTTTGACCCAAGTTAAACAATTTAAAGGCAATGCTACCAAATACTAATTGAGTATGTAAACTTCTGACCCATTGGGAATGTGATGAAATAAATAAAAGCTGAAATAATTCACTCTCTTCTATTATTCTGATATTTCACATTCATAAAATAAGGTGGTGATCCTAACTGACCTAAAACAGGGCATTTTTACTGGGATTAAATGTCAGGAATTGTGGAAAAACTGAGTTTAAATGTATTTGGCTAAGGTGTATGTAAACTTCCGACTTCAACTGTATCAGCGTTGGCGCTCATGCCTTGTGGGTTGATACCACTCTCTTTTAAGTTTTACTTTGTAAAAATAAGCAGTTGCAGGACTGTTTTAGTTACTGCAACTCTATTACTAAACACATTTATTATTATTTATGTATTATTTATTGGGAAACACAAATATTAAATTGATAATAATCTGATGAGAATCAATATTAAGCCTAACAGTTGTCAAGTTGTAATTGACAGATGAAGGGAAAGGAGCATCAATTTATAAAATCCTCAGTTCAGAGTCACATGAAGGTAAAACAGTTAGATTTCTATACAGTATCAGAAAGAGCACATTCAGTAGTTTCTGTGACACTTACCTTCGTCAAATAACTGTCAAAATACAAGTGTTGCAGCTCTATTTCCAAATGTAACTTTTTCCAAGAATATCCGTGTTGTCCACGCATTCAGCACATGAACACTTGCGGCGGAAGCATTGCTCTGGCTACTAAGCAAAAACTAGTAACGTAATAAACTCAACATTTAAATATGCTATTCTGTTGTCATTGGATGAATTGGCATTAGAAACCAGAGAAACTCATAATGCTGCGTGTGACTTCAATGAACATAATGATGAGGAGAGTGAATTGAATTTGATTGATCTGCTTAATGAGGACGGTGAAGAGGATGATTGATTTTGATGGATGTAAATGATAAGGACGGTGAAGAGGGTGATTGAATTTGATTGATCTGCTTGAGGAGGACGGTGAAGAGGGTGATTGATTTTGATGGATGTAAATGATAAGAACGGTGAAGAGGATGATTGAATTTAGAACAATAGTGTAATGATGATGAAGAATTGTGTGCAGTCTAATTATTTTATAATGAAAGGCTGGGAATTTTATATATTTTCCCCTTGGAGAGTCAAATCAGACACTGAGTACATTATACAATGTGTGTAATTCAAAATGGCTAGCCGAACAAAACAAATGGATGCACTGACAGCATTGCAAATGCTGCAAAATTAAGATGAGTTGGAGTTGAATGGAGGATCGGATATTGAGCTTAAAATCGACATTGCCGATGAAGAGTCTTCACCTTATTCTGATGTTGACTTCGAGCTTCTGCCTCCAATGCCTGAGCCTCGCCGCAGGAGAAACCAGAACAGAACCAACCGAGACCGTGATCCCAACTGCCACGGTGAGACAGGAGTCTGGGAGAGATGGCACAGTGAGAAAGGAGTCTGGGAGGGATGGCACAGTGAGACAGGAGTCTGGGAGGGATGGCACAGTGAGAAAGGAGTCTGGGAGGGATGGCACAGTGAGACAGGAGTCTGAGAGGGATGGCACGGTGAGACAGGAGTCTGGGAGGGAAGGCACTGTGAGAAAGGAGTCTGGTAGGGATGGCACGGTGAGACAGGAGTCTGGGAGGGATGGCACAGTGCGACAGGAGTCTGGGAGGGATGGCACGGTGAGACAGGAGTCTGGGAGGGATGGCATGGTGAGACAGGAGTCTGGGAGGGAAGGCACGGTGAGACAGGAGTCTGGGAGAGATGGCACAGTGAGACAGAAGTCTGGGAGGAAACGCACGATGAGACAGGAGTCTGGGAGGGATGGCACGGTGAGACAGGAGTCTGGGAGAGATGGCACAGTGAGACAGGAGTCTGAGAGAGATGGCACAGTGAGACAGGAGTCTGGGAGAGATGGCACGGTGAGGCAGGAGTCTGGGAGGGAAGGCACGGTGAGACAAGAGTCTGGGAGGGAAGGCACAGTGAGACAGGAGTCTGGGGGGGAAGGCACGGTGAGACAGGAGTCTGGGAGGGAAGGCACGGTGAGACAGGAGTCTGGGAGGGAAGGCACGGTGAGACAGGAGTCTGGGAGGGATGGCACAGTGCGACAGGAGTCTGGGAGGGAAGGCACGGTGAGACAGGAGTCTGGGAGGGAAGGCACGGTGAGACAGGAGTCTGGGAGGGACGGCACGGTGAGACAGGAGTCTGGGAGGGATGGCACAGTGCGACAGGAGTCTGGGAGGGAAGGCACGGTGAGACAGGAGTCTGGGAGGGAAGGCATGGTGAGACAGGAGTCTGGGAGGGACGGCACAGTGCGACAGGAGTCTGGGAGGGAAGGCACGGTGAGACAGGAGTCTGGGAGGGAAGGCACGGTGAGACAGGAGTCTGGGAGGGACGGCACGGTGAGACAGGAGTCTGGGAGGGACGGCACGGTGAGACAGGAGTCTGGGAGGGACGGCACGGTGAGACAGGAGTCTGGGAGGGATGGCACAGTGCGACAGGAGTCTGGGAGGGAAGGCACGGTGAGACATGAGTCTGGGAGGGAAGGCACGGTGAGACAGGAGTCTGGGAGGGACGGCACGGTGAGACAGGAGTCTGGGAGGGAAGGCACAGTTTGAGTAGGAAAGAGTTATGAGTTTATGTGACACAGATGTTCCATCACATCAGAGGAAATCGACATACACAAAAAAAGGAAATAGTATGTGGGACATGTCTATGGATGAACTCAAAGCATTTATTGCTCTCTTGTTTGTCCTCGTGCTCCTAGACCTTAGTGCTGTTTTTGATCGATCCATCGATCACCACATTCTTTTGGAGAGATTGGAAACCCAAATTGGTCTACACGGACAAGTTCTGGCCTGGTTTAGATCTTGCATTCGGAAAGTATTCAGAACCCTTTACTTTTTCCACATGTACGGACAATTCCTTTGACCTCATGGCTTAGTTTTTGCTCTGACATGCACTGTCCACTGTGGGACCTTATATTGACAGTATGTGCCTTTCCAAGTCATGTCCAATCAATTTAATTTATCACATGTCCAATCAATTTGTAGAAACATCTCAATTATGCTTAATAGAAACAGGATGCACCGGAGTTCAATTTTAGATTATCATAGCAATGCAGAATGTTGTGGTGGCCATGCTGGTTAAGTGTGCCTTGAATTCTAAATAAATCACAGACAATGTCACCAACAAGCACCCGCACACATCCTCCTCCATGCTTCACGGTGAAAACCACACAGCTACACTGCGTCTCACAAAGACACGGCGGTTGGAACCAAAAATCTCAAATTTGGACTCATCAGACCAAATTAAAGATTTCCACCTGTCTAATGTACATTGCTCGTGTTTCTTGGCCCAAGCAAGTCACTTCTTCTTATTTGTATCCTTTCTTAGTGGTTTCTTTGCAGAACTTTGACCATGAAGGCCTGATTTATGCAGTCTCCTTTGAACCGTTGATCTTGTGATGTGTCCTTTACTTGAACTCAGTGAAGCATTTATTTGCACTGCATTCTGGGGCACAGTTAACTCTAATGATCTTATCCTCTGTAACCCTGGGTCTTCCTTTCCTGTGGCGGTCCTCATGAGAGCCAGTTAACTCTAATGAATGTATCCTCTATAGCAGAGGTACCTCTGGGTCTTCCTTTCCTGTGGCGGTCCTCATGAGAGACAGTTAACTCTAATGATCTTATCCTCTGTAACCCTGGGTCTTCCTTTCCTGTGCCGGTCCTCATGAGAGCCAGTTAACTCTAATGAATGTATCCTCTGCAGCAGAGGTAACTCTGGGTCTTCCTGTCCTGTGGTGGTCCTCATGAGAGACAGTTAACTCTAATGATCTTATCCTCTGTAACCCTGGGTCTTCCTTTCCTGTGGCGGTCCTCATGAGAGACAGTTTCATCATAGCACATGATGGTTTTTGCAACTGCAATTGAAGAAACTTTAAAAGTTCTTAAAATTTTCCAAATTGACTGACCTTCATGTCTTAAAGTAATGACGGACTGTCGTTTCTCTTTGCTTATTTGAGCTGTTCTTCCCATAATATGGACTGTCTTGGACTGTCTTCTGTATACCACCCCTACCTTGTCACAACACAACTGATTGGCTCAAACACATTAAGAAGGAAATAAATTCCACAAATTAACTTTTAACAAGGAACACCTGTTAATAGAAATGCATTCCAGGTGGCTACCTCATGAAGCTGGTTGAGAGAATGCCAAGATTGTACAGAGCCGTCATCAAGGCAAAGGAAGGAAGGCTACTTTGAAGAAACTCAAATATAAAATATGTTTTGATTTGTTTAACACTTTTTGGTTACTATGATGATACATGATTCCAAATGTGTTATTTAATTGTTTTGATGTTTTTACCATTATTCTACAATGTAGTAAATAGTAAAAATAAAGAAAAACCCTTGAATGAGTAGGTGTGCCAAACTTTTGACTGGTTCTGTATTTGTTGTGTTGTTTCCTGTCTGGACCCCAGGAAGAGTAGCCGCTGCCTCGGCAGCATGTCATTGGGGATCCTAATAAATACTAAAGCTCAACGCATCACTGGGGGCAGACTGGCTTCCCTCCAGGACATCTACAACACCGTGTTTCACAGGAAAGCGAAGAAGATCACCAAGGACCTCAGCCACCCGAGCCACGGCCTGTTCATCTAGAGCCACGGCCTGTTCATCTAGAGCCACGGCCTGTTCATCTAGAGCCACGGCCTGTTCATCTAGAGCCACGGCCTGTTCATCTAGAGCCACGGCCTGTTCATCTAGAGCCACGGCCTGTTCATCTAGAGCCACGGCCTGTTCATATAGAGCCACGGCCTGTTCATCTAGAAGGAGGAGACAGTACAGGTGGATCAAAGAGGGGCCCGAGAGACTGAAAAACAACTGCTATCCCCAGGCCATCAGACTGTTAGGTAGTCAACACTTGCTGGCCTCTGCCCATTACCCTGGCCTGAACTTTACTCACTGTTACTATCCGGCCACCACCTGGATACTCAACCCTGCACCTTAGAGACTGCTGCCCTATGTACATAGACATGGAATCACTGGTCACGTTAATAATGTGTACATACTGTTTCAGCCACTTCATATGTTTATACTGTCTTCTAGTCAAGCCTACCGAACAAAGATATAAACACAACATGGAACAATTTCAAAGATTTTATTGAGTTACAGTTCATATAATGAAATCAGTCAATTTAAATACATTTATTAGGCCCTGATCTATGGATTTCACATGACTGGGAATACGGATATCCCATCTGTTGTCACAGATACCTTAAAAAAAAAAGGAAGGGTCGTGGATCAGAAAACCAGTCAGTATCTGGTGTGACCACCATTTGCCTCATGCAGCGCGACACATCTCCTTCGCATAGAGTTGATCAGGCTGTTGATTGTGTCCTGTGGAATGTTGTCCCCACTCCTCTTCAATGGCTGTGGAATGTTGTCCCCACTCCTCTTCAATGGCTGTGGAATGTTGTCCCCACTCCTCTTCAACGGCTGTGAAGTTGCTGGATATTGACGGTAACTGGAACACGCTGTCGTACACGTCGATTCAGAGCATCCCAAACATGCTCAATGGGTGACATGTCTGGTGAGCATGCAGGCCATGGAAGAACTGGGACCTTGTCAGCTTCCAGGAATTGTCTACAGATCCTTGGGACATATGGCGCCATGCATTATCATGCTGAAACATGAGATGATGGCGACGAATGAATGGCACGACAATGGGCATCAGGATCTCGTCACTGTGCATGCAAATTGCCAATGGTAAAATGCAATTGTGTTTATTGTCCGTAACTTAATACCATAATCCCACCACCACTATTGTGCACTCTGTTTACAACGTTGACATCAGCAAACCGCTCGCCCACACAACGTCTTATTTTACAGAATTGAACATTAAATTATCTGCCAACAGCTCTGGTGGACATTCCTGCAGTCATCGTGCCAATTGCACACTCCCTCAAAACTTCGTGTTGTGACAAAACTGCACTTTTTTGAGTGGCCTTTATTGTCCCCAGCACAAGGTTCACCTGTGTAATGATCAATGCTGTTTAATCATCTTCTTGATTATGCCACACTTGTCAGGTGGATGAATTACCTTGGCAAAGGAGAAGTGCTCAGGGATGAAAACAAATTTGTGCGCAAAATTGGAGCGAAATAATATGGAAAAATTCTGGGATTTTATTTCAGCTTTTATTTCACTTTATGAAACATGGGACCCACACGTTACATGTTGCGTTTATATTTTTAGTCAGTGTATACAACTACTTTTGTACAAATATGTTCTATTCATATACTGTCCATACACACTTTTTCTTTTCCATACACACCTATTCATATACTGTAGGTCTATACACACCATCAAATACATTTATATATACACAGACAGACAGACAGACAGACAGACAGACAGACAGACAGACAGACAGACAGACAGACAGACAGACACATATATATTTATATTCTGGACTCTGACATTGCATGTTCTAATATTTCTATATTTATCAATTCCTTTGAATTTTGGGTGATTTTCATGTTTGATGTTGTATTGTTATTGTATTACTGTCATGATGAATTACACCCGGCGATAACATCTGCAAAATACTTAGTGTACCAGACCAATAAAAAGTGATTTAATTTGACACACTCTCACAGACTAAAAAAACATGTCTCCTTCACACAGTTTCTAACAAACCTGGCAGGCATGTTTTTTCATCACTCATATCATCAGCAGGAGAGCCATGTCGAGCTTTGATCTCAGTTTCTGTGTCTGTTCAGTATCCTGGTTACCGGTAGTGCAAGAGATACAGACACCCTCACAGGTATCTAATTCTATTTGTATTGGAGCAATGTAGCCCTCTTTAGTGTTTGGCCTGGAGGGGAAACACCCTGCAGTTGAAGGACAGGCTGGAGCTGAAGAATCTTCCAGAATCTGTTTCCTGTCACATCAGTGGGCGAGGTTGTCTCACAGATACCAGATGTGTTATGTCATTACACATGACCTCGCCTTACGCCAGTCTACCTGCTGTCACCCTGAGTAGACCTGTAATTCATCATTATTTTTCAACGCAATTGCTGATATCTCTCTGTCAATGTGTTTGTTGAGAATAAGAAATAATATAGACAAGCTGCTCAAGTAAAGTTCTGACAGACATGTGTCGGCTGTTATACTGAAAGTGTTTGGAAAATATCACGCCAGTCTCATAGACTAGACGTAACATAATAAATGAAAATCCGGAACACTCAAATACTTATTGGATTACTTTTAAATTCAGAAAGGATGTTTCTCAATGGCGTTCATTTCAGCGTTGAAGAAAGGGGCAAGTTTAAGTTAGTTCCACCTGAGCTAGTCTGGCCGCAAGTCACAGACCACTATGATGACACACCAAATGATGTCCACCAATCAGAGACCACTATGTTGACACACAAAATGATGACCACCAATCAGAGATCACTATGATGACACACCAAATATGTTTGATGGATCATTTGTGTCTTCTTCTAATGCTTTTTAAGGGGAAAGTAATCCAAAGGTAACTGAAAGTAATCAGATTACGTAACTGAGTTTGGGTAATCTAAAAGTTACCCTACTGATTAGAATTTTGAACAGGTAACCAGTAACTGTAATGAAGTAGCAGAGACCGGAATAGGTACCCGAAATTCTTCCGATGGCATTGAGGAGTACATCACATCAGTCACTGGATTTATCATTAAGTGAATCGAGGACGTCGTCCCCACAGTGACTGTACGTACAGTATATACCCCATCCAGAAGCCATGGATTACAGGCAACATTCACACTGCGCTAAAGGATAGAGCTGCCGCATTCCAAGAGCGGGACTCTAACCAGGATGCTTATAAGAAATCCAGCTATGCCCTGCGACGAACCATAAAACAGACAAGGCGTCAATACAGGGCTATTACCTGTACTAGTTACCTCGTCGGATGTGGCAGGGCTATTACCTGTACTAGTTACCTCGTCGGATGTGGCAGGGCTATTACCTGTACTAGTTACCTCGTCGGATGTGGCAGGGCTATTACCTGTACTAGTTACCTCGTCGGATGTGACAGGGCTATTCCCTGTACTAGTTACCTCGTCGGATGTGACAGGGCTATTACCTGTACTAGTTACCTCGTCGGATGTGACAGGGCTATTACCTGTACTAGTTACCTCGTCGGATGTGGCAGGGCTATTACCTGTACTAGTTACCTCGTCGGATGTGACAGGGCTATTACCTGTACTAGTTACCTCGTCGGATGTGACAGGGCTATTACCTGTACTAGTTACCTCGTCGGATGTGGCAGGGCTATTACCTGTACTAGTTACCTCGTCGGATGTGGCAGGGCTATTACCTGTACTAGTTACCTCGTCGGATGTGGCAGGGCTATTACCTGTACTAGTTACCTCGTCGGATGTGACAGGGCTATTCCCTGTACTAGTTACCTCGTCGGATGTGGCAGGGCTATTACCTGTACTAGTTACCTCGTCGGATGTGACAGGGCTATTACCTGTACTAGTTACCTCGTCGGATGTGACAGGGCTATTACCTGTACTAGTTACCTCGTCGGATGTGACAGGGCTATTCCCTGTACTAGTTACCTCGTCGGATGTGGCAGGGCTATTACCTGTACTAGTTACCTCGTCGGATGTGGCAGGGCTATTACCTGTACTAGTTACCTCGTCGGATGTGGCAGGGCTTGCAAACTATTACAGACTACAAAAGGAAGAACAGCCGAGAGCTGCCCAGTGTAACGAAATGCTTGTGTTTCTAGTTCCGACCATGCATTAATATCTAACAAGTTATCGAACCTAACAATTTCACAACAACTAGCTTATACACACAAGTGTAAAGGAATGAATAAGAATATGTACATATAAATATATGAATGAGCGATGGCCGAACGGCATAGGCAAGATGGAGACGATGGTATATAGTACTGCATATACATATGAGATGAGTAATGTAGGGTATGTAAACATTATATAAAGTGGCGTTGTTTAAAGTGGCTAGTGATACATTATTTACATCAATGTTTCCATTACTAAAGTGGCTGGAGATGAGTCAGTATGTTGGCAGCAGCCACTCAATGTTAGTGGTGGCTGTTGAACAGTCTGATGGCCTTGAGATAGAAGCTGTTTAACAGTCTGATGGCCTTGAGATAGAAGCTGTTTAACAATCTGATGGCCTTGAGATAGAAGCTGTTTAACAGTCTGATGGCCTTGAGATAGATGCAGTTTAACAGTCTGATGACCTTGAGATAGAAGCTGTTTAACAGTCTGATGGCCTTGAGATAGAAGCTGTTTAACAGTCTGATGGCCTTGAGATAGAAGCTGTTTAACAGTCTGATGGCCTTGAGATAGAAGCTGTTTAACAGTCTGATGGCCTTGAGATAGAAGCTTTTTAACAGTCTGATGGCCTTGAGATAGAAGCTGTTTTTCAGTTTCTCTGTTCCAGCTTTGATGCACCTGTACTGACCTCGCCTTCTGGATGATAGCGGGGTGAACAGGCAGTGGCTCGGGTGGTTGATGTCCTTGATGATCTTTTTGGCCTTCCTATGACATCGGGTGGTGTAGGTGTGCTGCAGACCTCACTACCCTCTGGAGAGCCATACGGTTGTGGGCGGAGCAGTTGTCGTACCAGGCGGTGATACAGCCCGACAGGATGATCTCGATTGTGCGTCTGTAAAAGTTTGTGAATGTTTTTGGTGACAAGCCAAATTTCTTTAGTCTCCTGAGGTTGAAGAGACGCTGCTGTACCTTCTTCAACACGCTGTGTGTGGGTGGACCATTTCAGATTGTCTGTGATGTGTACATCATGGAACTTAAAACTCCCGTCGATGTGGATAGGGGGCTGCTCCCTCTGTTGTTTCCTGAAGTCCACGATCATCTCCTTTGTTTTGTTGACATTGAGTGCGAGGTTATTTTCCTGACACCACACTCCGAGGTCCCTCACCTCCTCCCTGTAGGCCGTCTCGTCGTTGTTGGTAGTGTCGTCTGCAAAGTCGAT
Source organism: Oncorhynchus mykiss (assembly GCF_057628025.1). NCBI lineage: Eukaryota > Metazoa > Chordata > Actinopteri > Salmoniformes > Salmonidae > Oncorhynchus > Oncorhynchus mykiss. Next base: position 39,749,921 of record NC_143045.1, read on the forward strand.
GATTGAGTTGGAGGCGTGCATGGCCACGCAGTCATGGGTGAACAGGGAGTACAGGAGAGGGCTGAGAACACCCCCTTGTTGGGCCCCAGTGTTGAGGATCAGCGGGGTGTAGATGTTGTTACCTACCCTCACCACCTGGGGGCGGCCCATCAGGAAATCCAGGACCCAGTTGCACAGGGCGGGGTCGAGACCCAGGGCCTCCAGCTTAATGATGAGTTTGGAGGTTACTATGGTGTTAAATGATGAGCTGTAGTCGATGAACAGCATTCTTACATAGGTATTCCTCTTGTCCAGATGGGATAGGGCAGTGTGCAGTGTGGTTGCGATTGCGTTGTCTGTGGACGTATTGGAGCGGTAAGCAAATTGGAGTGGGTCTTGGGTACCAGGTAGGGTGGAGGTGATATGGTCCTTGGCTAGTCTGTCAAAGCACTTCATGATGATGGAAGTGAGTCCTACGGGCGATAGTCATTTAGCTCAGTTACCTTCGCTTTCTTTCACATCGCCGCAGCCGATACAGGTCAACATTCGCAGCTTTAAACAGGTCAACATTCACAAGAACGCTGGGCCAGGCGGATTACCAGGACGTGTACTCCGAACATGCGCTGATCAACTGGCAAGTGTCTTCACTGACATTGTCAACCTCTCCCTGTCTGAGTCTGTAATACCAACATGTTTCAAGCAGACCACCACAGTGTTTTTTGGCACAGGGACTAAGGTAACCTGCCTAAAATGACTACCGATCCGTAGCACTCACGTCTGTAGCCATGAAATGCTATTAAAGGCTGGTCATGGCTCACATCAAGACCATTTCCACATAAACCCTAGACCCACTCAAATTTGCATACAGCCCCAACAGATCCACAGATGATGGACTCCACACTGCTCTTTACCAGCTGGATAAAAGGAACATTTGTGAGAATGCTATTCACTGGCTACAGCTCAGGGTTCAACACCATAGAGCACTCAAAGCTCATCACTCAGCTGATCCTGGGACTGAACACCTCCCTCTGCAACTAGATCCTGGACTTCCTGATGGGCCGCCCACAGGTGGTAAGGGTAAGTAACACCACATCTGCCACGCTGATCCTCAACACGGGGTTCCCTCATTGGTGTGTGCTCAGTCCCGTCCTGTACTCCCTGTTCACTCATGACTGCACGGCCAAGCACGACTCCAACACCATCATTAAGTTTGCTGATGACATAATAGCGGTAGGCCTGAGCACCGACAACAATGAGACAGCCTATAGGGAGGAGCTCAGAGACCTGACATCTCCCTCAATGTGATCAAGACAAAGGAGATGATTGTGGAATATAGGAAAGGAGGACCGAGCACAACCCCCATTCTCATCGACGGGGCTGTAGTGGAGCAGGTTGAGAGCTTCAAGTTCCTTGGCGTCCACATCACCAACAAACTAACATGGTCTAAGCACACCAAGACAGTCGTGAAGAGGGCCCGACAAAAACCTATTCCCCTTCAGGAGACTGAAAAGATTTGCCATGGGTTTTACAGCTGCTTCATCGAGAGCATCCTGATGGGTTGCATCACTGCCTGGTATGGCAACTGCCCGGCCTCTGACCGCAAGGCATTACAGAGGGTAGTGCCTACGGCCCAGTACATCACCGGGGCCGAGCTTCCTGCCATCCGGGACCTCTATACCAGGCGGTGTCAGAGGAAGGCCCTAAAAATGGTTGAATACCCCAGCCACCCCAGTCATAGACGGTTCTCTCTGCTTCCGAGCGGTAATGGAGTGCCAAGTCTAGGTCCAAGAGGCTTCTAAACAGCTTCTACCCCCAAGCCATAAGACTGATGAACAGTTTCTACCCCCAAGACATAAGACTGATGAACAGCTTCTACCCCCAAGCCATAAGACTGATGAACAGCTTCTACCCTCAAGCCATAAGACTGATGAACAGCTTCTACCCCCAAGACATAAGACTGATGAACAGCTTCTACCTCCAAGCCATAAGACTGATGAACAGCTTCTACCTCCAAGCCATAAGATTGATGAACAGCTTCTACCCCCAAGCCATAAGACTGATGAACAGCTTCTACCCCCAAGCCATAAGACTGATGAACAGCTTCTACCCCCAAGCCATAAGACTCCTGAACAGCTTCTACCCCCAAGACATAAGACTGATGAACAGCTTCTACCCCCAAGACATAAGACTGATGAACAGCTTCTACCCCCAAGACATAAGACTGATGAACAGCTTCTACCTCCAAGCCATAAGACTGATGAACAGCTTCTACCCCCAAGCCATAAGACTGATGAACAGCTTCTACCCCCAAGCCATAAGACTGATGAACAGCTTCTACCCCCAAGCCATAAGACCCCTGAACCACTTAGCAAATTGCTACCCTGCCCCACGTTGCTGCTACTCTCTGTTATTATCTATGCATAGTCACTTTAGTAACTCCACCTACATAATTACCTAGACACTGGTGCCCCCCCACACATTGACACATTGACTCTGTACCGGTACCCCCTGTATATAGCCCCACTATTGTTATATACTGCTACTATTTCATTATTTGTTATTCTTATCTCTTACTTTTTTGTGATTTTCTTAAAACTGCCTTGTTGGTTAAGGGCTTGTAAGCTTTTCACTGTAAGGTCTACACCTGTTGTATTCGGCGCATGTGACAAGTAACAATTGCTTTGATTTGATTACATTTAGAAAGTATACTACCCAACCCTGCACAAACCCGCCTCTCCTCCCCTACAGTAAATTTAAACCTAGTACCCCAGCCAATAATCCCCATGATGCACTTCTTCTTGGTTGTTGACAACTCTGACACTAAGAATCAAGACACTCTGGCACAGTATACTCCATTTCCCTGCAACTACAGTACTGGCCAGTAGAACTCAGCCCAGAACACTCCATTTCCCTCCAACTACAGTACTGACCAGTAGAACTCAGCCCAAAACACTCCATTTCCCTCCACTACAGTACCTGCCAGTAGAACTCAGTCCAGAACACTCCAGCTCCCTCCAACTACAGTACTGGCCAGAAGAACTCAGCCCAGAACACTCCAGCTCCCTCCAACTACAGTACTGGCCAGAAGAACTCAGCCCAGAACACTCCAGCTCCCTCCAACTACAGTACTGGCCAGAAGAACTCAGCCCAGAACACTCCAGCTCCCTCCAACTACAGTACTGGCCAGAAGAACTCAGCCCAGAACAGTCCATTTCCCTGCAACTACAGTACTGGCCAGTAGAACTCAGCCCAGAACACTCCAGCTCCCTCCAACTACAGTACTGGCCAGTATAACTCAGCACCTCTGGCTTCCAAACTTCTGCATTCAGGTGGTTGGCCATTGTTTTGGCCAATTTTCAAGTTTGTCTGATGGAAGTTTCCCCTTTTTTCTTCTACTTCTGCTAATCTCTCTACCACACAAATACACACAGGTACATATGCACAGGTAACGGTACAGGGCTGTAATGTGTTAGACCAACAAGCATAGCCGACCTTATGGGTTGAGTACTGAGCAGCTCTATCCCTGCAGAATGAACTCATGCAAGAGCAGCTGTTTAGTGTTCCCAGCACAGCAACACAGCATCCTGATACCGTTCAGTCTGTAGGAAGAGACAAGCTTTAGAGCCTGTTTATAAAACAAAACTATTAAAGTTGACCTCAAAAAACAAAAACCGACAAGTCAAATTTGAAGTTCTTGTCCGTTACAGAGATTCGTGGCATGATTTTGAGTCAACATTAGCGAATTGTCTAGTTGAAACAAGATCACTTCTCTTCTTTTCATGAACCACATCTCTCTTTCACTCCCTCTTTTCTGTTTCGGTCAGTGAGACATGACTGTGTAGTTCTGCTCCACTCCCTGTTCTCTCTCACACACACACACACACACACACACACACACACACACACACACACAGTCTGCCTTCAGTCTGATCATGAGTCTCGTCTAAATAACCTTTTCAGGGAGTAATTCAGTCATTAATTAATGAAGACGCTGGCACCCAAGGTACCCCCCCCACCCCCTCCCCACACACACACACACACACACCAGATGGATGAGGCAGTGACAGATGCTTAGAATGCTTCTAAATGCCACCAGAAGGAGGGGTGTGTGTGTGTGTGTGTGTGTGTGTGTGTGTGTGTGTGTGTGTTACCTTGGGTGCTTCATTAATTAATGACTGAATTACTCCCTGAAAAGGTTATGAGACTCATGATCAGACTGAAGGCAGTGTGTATATGTGTGTGTGTGTGTGTGTGTGTGTGTGTGTGTGTGTGTGTGTGTGTGTGTGTGTGTGTGTGTGTGTGTGTGTGTGTGTATGTTTGTATGTATGTATGTATGTATGTACAGTGGGGCAAAAAAGTATTTAGTCAGCCACCAATTGTGCAAGTTCTCCCACTTAAAAAGATGAGAGGCCTGTAATTTTCATCATAGGTACACTTCAACTATGACAGACAAAATGAAAACAAAAATCCAGAAAATCACATTATAGGATTTTTTATGAATTTATTTGCAAATTATGGTGGAAAATAGGTATTTGGTCACCTACAAACAAGCAAGATTTCTGGCTCTCACAGACCTGTAACTTCTTCTATAAGAGGCTCCTCTGTCCTCCACCTGTTACCTGTATTAATGGCAACTGTTTGAACTTGTTATCAGTATAAAAGACAGATGTCCACAACCTCAAACAGTCACACTCCAAACTCGACTATGGCCAAGACCAAAGAGCTGTCAAAGGACACCAGAAACAAAATTGTAGACCTGCACCAGGCTGGGAAGACTGAATCTGCAATAGGTAAGCAGCTTGGTTTGAAGAAATCAACTGTGGGAGCAATTATTAGGAAATGGAAGACATACAAGACCACTGATAATCTCCCTCGATCTGGGGCTCCACGCAAGATCTCACCCTGTGGGGTCAAAATGATCACAAGAACGGTGAGCAAAAATCCCAGAACCAGAGGAACAAGTAAATGACCTGCAGAGAGCTGGGACCAAAGTAACAAAGCCTACCATCAGTAACACACTACGTCGCCAGGGACTCAAATCCTGCAGTGCCAGATGTGTCCCCCTGCTTAAGCCAGTACATGTCCAGGCCCGTCTGAAGTTTGCTAGGGAGCATTTGGATGATCCAGAAGAAGATTGGGAGAATGTCATATGGTCAGATGAAACCAAAATATAATTTTTTGGTAAAAACTCAACTCGTCGGGTTTGGAGGACAAAGAATGCTGAGTTGCATCCAAAGAACACCATACCTACTGTGAAGCATGGGGGTGGAAACATCATGCTTTGGGGCTGTTTTTCTGCAAAGGGACCAGGACGACTGATCCGTGTAAAGGAAAGAATGAATGGGGCCATGTATCGTGAGATTTTGAGTGAAAACCTCCTTCCATCAGCAAGGGCATTGAAGATGAAACATGGCTGGGTCTTTCAGCATGACATTGATCCCAAACACACCGCCCGGGCAATGAAGGAGTGGCTTCGTAAGAAGCATTTCAAGGTCCTGGAGTGGCCTAGCCCGTCTCCAGATCTCAATCCCATAGAAGATCTTTGGAGGGAGTTGAAAGTCCATGTTGCCCAGCAACAGTCCCAAAACATCACTGCTCTAGAGGAGATCTGCATGGAGGAATGGGCCAAAATACCAGCAACAGTGTGTGAAAACCTTGTGATTACTTGGACCTCTGTTATTGCCAACAAAGGGTATATAACAAAGTATTGAGATAAACTTTTGTTATTGACCAAATACTTATTTTCCACCATAATTTGCAAATAAATTCATTAAAAATCCTACAATGTGATTTTCTGATTTCTCTCATTTTGTCTGTCATAGTTGAAGTGTACCTATGATGAAAATGACAGGTCTCTCTCATCTTTTTAAGTGGGAGAACTTGCACAATTGGTGGCTGACTAAATACTTTTTTGCCCCACTGTATGTATGTATGTATAAATGTATGTATATGTGTGTGTGTGAGAGAGAGAGTTGGGGTGGTCTGTTGGGCTGGAGGGGTAGAGGAGTGGTAGAAGCGCCTCTGTGTCTTCGCCTGGCGTACCCAAGTCACTAATCACAGAGACACACTCGTTGGACCCTCCCTCACCTTGACGCTGCAGCCAACCCCCCCCAACTTCAAATCAAATCAAATCAAAATGTAATTAGTCACGTGCTTGGTAAAACAACAAGTGTAGACTAACAGTGCAAGTCTTACTGACAGGACCGTCTCAACAATGCAGAGGGAAAGAAAATACACAGGGTACCAGAGCCGAGTCGATGTGCAGGGGTAATCGAGGTAGTTGTGTACATATACAGTGCCATTCGGAAACTATTCAGACCCCTTGTCTCTTTTTCCACATTTTATCATGTTACAGCCTTATTCTAAAATGGATTATTCATCAATCTACATTACACACAATACCCCATAATGACAAAGAACATATTTTTTTATTTTTTTATTATTGCAAATGAATAAACCATAGAAAATGGAGAGAATCACATTTACATAAGTATTCAGACCCTTTACTGAGTACTTTGTTGAAGCACCTTTGGCAGTGATTACAGCCTCAAGCCTTCTTGGGTATGACGCTACAAGTTTGGCACATCTGTATTTGGGGAGTTTCTCCCATTCCTCTCTGTAGATCCTCTCATCTATGTCAGGTTAGATGGGGAGAGTTGCTGCACAGCTATTTTCCGGTCCCTTCAGAGATGTTTCATCATGTTCAACTCTGGCCTCTGGCTGGGCCACTCAAGGACATTCAGGGACTCGTCCCGAACCCAATCTTGCATTGTCTTGGCTGTGTGCTTAGTGTCGTTGTTCTGTTGGAAGGTGAACCTTCGCCCCAGCCTGAGGTCCTGAGTGCTCTGGAGCAGGTTTTCATCAAGGATCTCTCTGTACTTTGCTCCGTTCATCTTTGCCTCGATTCTGACTAGTCTCCCAGTCCCGGCCGTTGAAAAACATCCCCACAGCATGATGCTGCCACCACTGTGCTTCACCGTAGGGATGGTGCCAGGTTTCCTCCAGACGTTACGCTTGGCATTCAGGCAAAATAGTTTAATCTTGGTTTCATCAGACCAGAGAATCTTGCTGCAGAGATGGTTGTCCTTCTGGAAGATACTCCCATCTCCACAGAGGAACTCTAGAGCTCTGTCAGAGTGATGATCGGGTTCTTGGTCACCTCCCTTCTGCCCCGATTTCCCAGTTTTGGCCAGGCGGCTAGCTATAGGAAGAGTCTTGGTGGTTCTAAACTTCTTTCTAAAATGATCGAAGCCACTGTGTTCTTGGGGACCTTCTATGATGCAGAAATGTTTTGGAACCCTTCCCCAGATCTGTGCCTCGACACAATCCTGTCTTGGAGCTCTACAGACAATTCCTTCGACCTCATGGCTTGGTTTATTTCTCTGACATGCACTGTCAACTGTGGGACCTTGTATAGACCGGTGTGTGCCTTTCCAAATCACGTCCAATCAATTGAATATACCTCAGGTGGACTCCAATCAAGTTTTAGAAACATCTCAAGGATGACCAAAGGAAACAGAGCTCAATTTCGAGTCTCATAGCAAAGGGTTTGAATTCTTATGTAATTAAGATATTTCTGTTATTAATTGTTATAAAAGTGCAAAGATTTTTTTTTTTTTAAACAACGTTTTCTAGGAAATATATTTGTTTAGGCTGTAATGTAACAAAATGTGGAAAAAAAGTCAAGGGGTCTGAATACTTTCCGAAGGTACTGTAACTATGAATAAAGTGACTAGGCAACAGGATAGATAATAAACAGTAGCATGTGATGAGTCAAACAAGTTAGTACAAAAAAGGTTAGTGCAAACAGGGTCAGTCCGGGTAGTCCGGGTAGTCCGGGTAGCTAGTTAATTAACTCTTTAGTTGGGGGTAGAAGCTGTTCAGGGTCATATTGGGTCCAGACTTGGCGCATCGGTACCGCTTGCCGTGCAGTAGCAGAGAGAACAGTCTATGACTTAGGTGGCTGGAGTCTTTGACCATTTATAAGGCGTTGCTCTGACACCACCTGGTATAGAGAATAACCTTTTGAGGATCTGAGTGTCCATGCAAAATCTTTTCAGCCTCCTGAGGTGGCAGAGGCATTGTTGTGCATTGACCATGATAGATCCTTAGACGTCGAGGAACTTGAAGTTCTCGACCCGCTCCACTGCAGCCCTGTCAATATGAACGGGGGCGTGTTCTGCCCTCCATTTCCTGTAGTCCACAATCAGCTCCTTTGCCACGTTGCACCACAGTGCCAGGTCTCTGACTTCCTCCTTATAGGCTCGTCGTCGTCGATGATCAGGCCTACCATCGTCCTGACGTCAGCAAACCTAATCACGGTGTTAGAGTTGTCTGTGGCCACGCAATCGTGTGTGAACATGGTTAGCAGATGTTAATACGAGTGTCGCGAAATGCTTGTGCTTCTAGTTCCGACAGCGCAGCAATATCTAACATGTAATCTAACAATTCCACAACAACTAAATGCACACAAATCTAATTAAAAGATAAGATTATATACATGTAAATACATGTTTATGGATGAGCAATGACAGAGCGGCATAGGCCAGATGCAATAGATGGTATAAAATACAGTATATACATATGAGTTGAGTAATGTAAGATGTGTAGACATTATTAAAGTGACTAGTGATCCATTTATTAATGGATCACTAGTCAGTCCATTTATTAATGTGGCCAATGATTTCAAGTCTGTATGTAGGCAGCAGCCTGTCTGTGTTAGTGATGGCTGTTTAACAGTCTGATGGCCTTGAGGTAGAAGCTGTTTTTCAGTCTCTCGGTCCCTGCTTTGATGCACCTGTGCTGACCTCGCCTTCTGGATGGTAGCGGGATGAACAGGCTGTAGCTCATGTGGTCATTGTCCTTAAATTATCTTTTGGCCTTCCTGTGACATCAGGTGCTGTGGGTGTCATTGAGGCCAGGGAGTTTGCCCCAGGTGGTGCGTTGTGCAGACCGCACCACCCTCTGGAGAGCCTTGCGGTTGTGGGCGGTGCAGTTGCCGTACCAAGTGGTGATACACTTGAGGATGCTCTCAATTGTGCATCTGTAAAAGTTTGTGAGGGCTGTAGGTGACAAGCTAAATTTCTTCAGCCTCTTGAGGTTTAAGAGGCACTGTTGCCCTGCCTTATTCCGTAATGTGTACGCCCAGGAACGTAAAACTTTCCACCTTCTCCACTGCTGTCCCATTGATGTGGATAGGGGGGTGCTCCCTCTGCTGTTTCCTGAAGTCCACGATCATGTCCTTTGTTTTGTTGACATTGAGTGAGAGGTTGTTGTAAGGAGTGCCCTTACCTCCTCCCTGTAGCCTGTCTTGCCGTTGTTGGTAATCAAGCCTACTACTGCTGTGTCGTCTGCAAACTTGATGATTGAGTTGGAGGCGTGCCTGGCCACGCAATCATGGGTGAACATGGAGTACAGGAGAGTGCTGATCACGGACCCTTGTGGGGCCCCAGTGTTGAGGACCAGCGAAGTGGACATGTTGTTCCCTACCTTCACCACCTGGGAGCGGCCCCTCAAAGTCCAGGACCCAGTTGCACAGGTCGGGGTTCAGACCCAGGGCCTCCAGCTTGATGATGAGCTTGGAGGGTACTAGGGTGTTGAATGCTGAGCTGTAGTCAATGAACAGCATTCTTACATAGTTATTCCTCTTGTCCAGATGGGATAGGGCAGTGTGTTAAGCAAATTGAAGTTGGTCTAGGGTGACAGGTAAGGTGGAGGTGATATAATCCTTGATTAGTCTCTCAAAGCACTTCATTATGACAGAAGTGAGTGCTACGGTGCGATAGTTATTTAGTTCAGTTACCTTTTCCTTCTTGGGTACAGGAACAATGGTGGCCACCTTGAAGCATGTGGGGACTGCAGACTGGGATAGGGAGAGATTGAATATGTCCGAAAACACTGCGCATGCTCTGAGGATGCGGAGAAAGATAGCCCAAAGTCCTTGGTAGCGGGCCGCGTTGGTGACACTGTATTATTCTCAAAGCAGGCAAAGAAGGTGTTCAGTTAGTCTGGAAGCAAGACGTCGGTGCTGGTTTTCCTTTTTAAAACTTTCCACTTTCTCCACTGCTGTCCCGTCGATGTTGATAGGGGGGTGCTCCCTCTGCTGTTACCTGAAGTCCACGATCATCTCCTTCGTTTTGTTGACGTTGAGTGAGAGGTAGTCCGTGATTGTCTGTAGACCATGCCACATTTGTCTCGTGTCTGAGCCTTTGAATTGCGACTCCACTTTGTCTCCATATTGACACTTAGCTTGTTTGATTGCCTTACGGGGGGGGTATAACTACACTGTTTGCATTCGGCCATATTCCCAGCCATCTTTCCATGGTTAAATGCGATGGTTCGCACTTTCAGTTTTGCGCGAATGCTGCCATCCGTCCACGGTTTCTGGTTATTGTAGGTTTTAGTAGTCACAGTGGGGACAACATCTCCCATACACTTCCTTATAAACTCACACACCGAATCAGCGTATACGTCAATATTATTCTCTGAGGCTACCCTGAACATATCCCAGTCCGCGTGATCAAAACAATCTTGAAGTGTGGATTCCGATTGGTCAGACCAGCGCTGAATAGTCCTTAGCACGGGAACATACTGTTTGAGTTTCTGCCTATAGGAAGGGAGGAGCAAAATGGAGTCGTGGTCAGATTTGCCAAAAGGAGGGTCCCCACCCTCATCTCACAAAGGCAAGCATCAGGTTAAGTGATCCAGTGTTTTTCCAGCGCGAGTGCTACAGTCAATAGTGCTGGTAGAATCTAGGTAGCCTTGTTCTCAAATTTGCTTAGTTAACCCTTCTGTTGTGTTCGTTTCATGTTAATTAATGATGCGTTCTTGGTCCAAAATGACCGACCCATTATAGGTGATTATAAATCCATAATTATCACAGACTACTTTGTGACAAAGTTCAACAAGGACTCTCTCCTCCTCACCAGTGTCATGATCAAAGATATGATCAAGTGCCTCACATACAGTATATTTTGTTTGGTTATTATGTTGCCACAGAATAAATTGTGAGCAAGGCCTCAAAAAAAGCTTTGAATACCAGAGCTGTGAGAAAAGTTCTATATATTATTGAAACAAAGTTGCGATCGTTTGTGAGAACGCCGTGGTTCCCGTGGGTAAAAGATTCTATTGGGGAAAGGTTCCCATGGGGGTTGCCATGGAAGCCAAGAAGGGGAGTGCGGTGTGTGTGCGCTCAAACACACATGCATGTGGGGGTCTGAGGGAGGAAGTGTGTCCATCTGATGAATGGGCATGTGCCTGAACTCAATTTTATATACTAATTGTAGTCTCACCCATTCATTTCTAATGGCCGGTCAAAAAATAAATTTAAAAAATAAAGTTTCCTAAGGACTAGAATAAAAGCAGCCCTCTGTGTCGGCGCCATCTTGTTGGCCAAAAATAAAATACCAAAAAATATATTTAAAAAACAAATACAAAAATTAACAATCATAAATAGAAACAAAAAAAGAAAAATACAGTGGGGGACTAAGCACTCACCCCTGAGGGGCCCCCGTGTTGAGGGTCAGCATGGCGGATGTGGGGGCGGCCCGTCAGGCTGTCCGGGATGAAGTGTGTCCAAGGTGTCTGGGATGATGGTGTTGATTTGAGCCATGACCAGCCTTTAGAAACATTGAGTGCTACGGGGCGATAGTCATTCAGACAGGTTACTGTGGTGTTCTTGAGCACAGGGACTATGGTGGTTAGCCTAAAACAGGTAGGTACTACATACTGAGTCAGGAATAGGTTGAAAATGTAAGAAAAAGACACTTGCCAGGGGGTTAGCTGTAGCTTATCTTCCGCTTCATCGGACCTCTTCCATATGCAGCATGTAACTCAGTGCTTACCTCTCCTCTCCTCCATCTCCTCAGTGCTTACCTCTCCTCTCCTCCTCATTCCATTCCTCTGTCTCTCCTCCTCTCCTCTGTCTGCTCAGTGCTTACCCCTCCTCTCCTCCTCATTCCATTCCTCTGTCTCTCCTCCATCTCCTCAGTGCTTACCACTCCTCTCCTCCTCATTCCATTCCTCTGTCTCTCCTCCTCTCCTCTGTCTGCTCAGTGCTTACCACTCCTCTCCTCCTCATTCCATTCCTCTGTCTCTATTCCATCTCTTCAGTGCTTACCACTCCTCTCCTCCTCATTCCATTCCTGTCTCTCCTCCTCTCCTCTGTCTGCTCAGTGCTTACCACTCCTCTCCTCCTCCTCATTCCATTCCTGTCTCTCCTCCATCTCTTCAGTGCTTACCTCTCCTCTCCTCCTCATTCCATTCCTGTCTCTCCTCCTCTCCTCTGTCTGCTCAGTGCTTACCACTCCTCTCCTCCTCCTCATTCCATTCCTGTCTCTCCTCCATCTCTTCAGTGCTTACCTCTCCTCTCCTCCTCATTCCATTCCTGTCTCTCCTCCTCTCCTCTGTCTGCTCAGTGCTTACCACTCCTCTCCTCCTCCTCATTCCATTCCTGTCTCTCCTCCATCTCCTCAGTGCTTACCTCTCCACTCCTCCTCATTCAATTCCTCTGTCTCTCCTCCTCTCCTCTGTCTGCTCAGTGCTTACCACTCCTCTCCCTCACCCTATACCCATGTTGACCCTATCTTCTCTCCTCTTTCCATCCCTCACTACCGCCTGTATTAAAGTTCAGCTCTCATTCCCTCCCTCCACCATACCATCCCTCCCTCTCCTGTGTTGAAGCTCATTTCAAAGCTGCGGTGCTCATCTCATAATTCCCATCTCGACGTCTAGGCGTGCCTGCAGTTCCTCTCTCCGTGCTGTGACAAAACCTGCAACAGCACAGCCCAGCACACCATTGTCAAACTGCATCTTCTGTCACATCCTGATCTGTTTCACCTGTATTTGTGCTCGTCTTCAACCACCACTGTCAAACTGCATCTTCAGATAACTGTCAACTAGACAATTTGTTTGACTCATTACATTACACACACACATTTTACTGTGTGTGTGTGTGTACTATTTTTTTGAGGGGGGGGGGGGGGTTACTATCCTTGTGGGGGACCAGAGGTACTCACAAGGATAGTAAAGCAAGGAATTGGGGACATTCCACCAGTCCCCACAAAGAAAAAAAACATTTTAGGCTTTTGGTTTAGGGATAGAATTAGGGTATGATATGAAAATATGATTTTTAAATGGCAATAATTTGTTTGCCCCCCCCCAATGATGGTAAAACAAACGCGTGTGTATACAGATGTCTCTCTCTCTGTCTCTCTCATATTCAGGACAGAGCAGCTGGTAGGTAGACAGAGTTTATTACCTGGTCAAGCTATATTACATGGTTAATAGTTCTGTATTTTTGTTGGCTGTGGTCCAGGCCTGTAATTAACCACAGCTGCTGCTAAAGAGACAGATAACAGAGAGTTGACTGTACATCACTAGTTTACAACAGATCCCTCTTCTAAAGAGACAGATAACAGAGAGTGGACTGCACATCACTAGTTTACAACAGATCCCTCTTCTAAAGAGACAGATAACTGAGAGTGGACTGCACATCACTAGTTTACAACAGATCCCTCTTCTAAAGAGACAGATAACAGAGAGTGGACTGCACATCAATAGTTTACAACAGATCCCTCTTCTAAATAGACAGATAACAGAGAGTGGACTGCACATCACTAGTTTACAACAGATCCCTAGACAGATAACAGAGAGTGGACTGCACATCACTAGTTTAAAACAGATCCCTCTTCTCGTCCCCTTTCACTAGTTTACAACAGATCCCTCTTCTAAATAGACAGATAACAGAGAGTGGACTGCACATCAATAGTTTACAACAGATCCCTCTTCTAAATAGACAGATAACAGAGAGTGGACTGCACATCACTAGTTTACAACAGATCCCTCTTCTAAAGAGACAGATAACAGAGAGTGGACTGCACATCACTAGTTTACAACAGATCCCTATTCCTTTCACTAGTTTACAACAGATCCCTCTTCTCGGATCCTTTCACTAGTTTACAACAGATCTCTCTTCTTGTCCCCTTTCACTAGTTTACAACAGATCTCTCCTCACTCCCTTTCACACTTAAAAGCCTACATCGCCCGATTGCGCCCCATAGTCGATCAACATGGGGGGGAATATAAAGTTTATTTGGAAAGTAATAAATATATTTTTAAAAGCATTCATGATTTGCGTAAATGTAAGATAATAACTATTACTCTTGTTAAAAATATGAAATGGTATTACATTTGGTGAAGAGCACATTATGACTTGTTTAGGACTCGAAACTCAAAGTTTAGGATTTGAGACTTGACACTTGTCGGTCCTTACTTGAGACTTGACTCGAACTTTCCTGTCTTGACTTGGGAATGTGCTAAGACTTGAGACTTGACTCGGACTTTCCTGTCTTGACTTGCGATTTGAGTGCTAAGACTTGAGACTTGACTCGGACTTTCCTGTCTTGACTTGGGACTTGAGTGCTAAGACTTGAGACTTACTTGTGACTTGTAAAACAATGACTTGGTCCCACCTCTGCTGATGTGAAACAACTGGAGAATTGATAGCAAGAAGAGAGAGAAATACAGACATACAACCAGTTGAAGTCAGAAGTTTACATACACCTTAGCCAAATGCATTTGAACTCAGTTTTTCACAATTCCTGACATTTAATCCTAGTAAAAATTCCCTGTCTTAGGTCAGTTAGTATCACCATTTTATTTTAAGAATGTGAAATGTCAGAATAATAGTAGAGAGAATGATTTATTTCAGCTTTTATTTCTTTCATCACATTCCCAGTGTGTCAGAAGTTTACATACACCCAATTAGTATTTGGTAGCATTGCCTTTAAATTGTTTAACTTGGGTCAAACGTTTTGGGTAGCCTTACACAAGCTTCCCAAAATAAGTTGGGTGAATTTTGGTCCATTCCTCCTGACAGAGCTGGTGTAACTGAGTCAGGTTTGTAGGCCTCCTTGCTCACACACGCTTTTTCAGTTCTGCCCACAAATTTTCTATAGGATTGAGGTCAGGGCCAATGCCTTGACTTTGTTGTCCTTATGCCATTTTGCCACAACTTTGGAAGTATGCTTGGGGTCATTGTCCATTTGGAAGACCAATTTGCGACCAAGCTTTAACTTCCTGACTGATGTCTTGAGATGTCGCTTCAATATATCCACATAATTTCCCATCCTCATGATGCCATCTATTTTATGAAGTGCACCAGTCTCTCCTGCAGCAAAGCACCCCCTCAACATGATGCTGCCACCCCTCTGCTTCACAGTTGGGATGGTGTTCTTCGGCTTGCAAACCTCCCCCTTTTCCCTCCAAACATAATGATGGTCATTATGGCCAAACAGGTCTATTTTTGTTTCATCAGACCAGAGGATATTTCTCCAAAAAGTAAAATCTTTGACCTCGCCAGTCTACGGTTTGCAACTGCACTTTTTTATGTTGGTTTTGGAGCCATGGCTTCTTCCTTGCTGAGCGGCCTTTCAGGTTATGTCGATATAGGACTCATTTTACTGTGGATATAGATACTTGTATACCTGTTTCCTCCAGACTCTACACAAGGTCCTTTGCTGTTGTTCTGGGATTGATTTGCACATTTCGCACCAAAGTACGTTCATCTCTAGGAGACAGAACACGTCTCCGTCCTGAGCGGTATGACGCCTGGTTCCATGGTGTTTATACTTGCGTACAATTGTTTGTACAGATGAACGTGGTACCTTAAGGCGTTTGGAAATTGCTCCCAAGGATGAACCAGACTTGTGGAGGTCTACCATTTTTTTTCTGAGGTCTTGGCTGATTTCTTTTGATTTTCCCATGATTTCAAGCAAAGAGGCACTGAGATTGATGGTAGGCCTTGAAATACATCCACAGGTAAACCTCCAATTGACTCAAATGATGTCAATTAGCCTATCAGAAGCTTCTAAAGCCATGACAATTTTCAAGGACTTTTCCAAAGCTGTTTAAAGGCACAGTCAACTTAGTGTATGTAAACTTCTGACCCACTGGAATTGTGATACAGTGAAATAATCTGCCTGTAAACAATTGTTGGAAAAATTACCTGTGTCATACACAAAGTAGATGTTCTAACTGACTTGCCAAAACTGTAGTTTGTAAACAAGAAATTTGTGGAGTGGTTGAAAAACAAGTTTTAATGACTCCAACCTGAGTGTATGTAAACTTCTGACTTCAAACTAATATATATATATATATATATATATATATATATATATATATATATATATATAAAAAAAAACATGTAAAAAAAATAACAAATAACAATAATAATAAAAATATATAGATTTTCAACTGCTGAGCTCACATGTGTAGGAGACAGAGGTAGTTTAGTAGAGGGGGGTGTGGCTCTACCACAGCACAGAGTATAAGTCAGTGATCTAATATCATTGAATGCAGGTGTCCCAAATAAACAGCTTTCACAATCCATTAATGTCAGATGAATGATTACTGCAGGAAGAAGGGGAAAGTGCTGAGTTTTCCAAGTGTATGTATGTATGTATGTATGTATGTATGTATGTATGTGTTTGAACAGGGCATGTGTGTGTGTGTGTGTGTATATGTGTGTTGGAACAGCGAGCGTATGTGTCGGAACAGGGTGTGTGTGTGTGTGTGTGTGTGTGTGTGTTGAAACAGGGCGTGTGTGTGTATGTATGTTGAAACAGGGCGTGTGTGTGTATGTATGTTGAAACAGGGCGTGTGTGTGTGTGTGTATGTATGTTGAAACAGGGCGTGTGTGTGTATGTATGTATGTATGTTGAAACAGGGCGTGTGTGTGTGTATGTATGTTGAAACAGGGCGTGTGTGTGTGTATGTATGTTGAAACAGGGCGTGTGTGTGTGTATGTATGTTGAAACAGGGTGCGTGTGTGTATGTATGTATGTATGTTGAAACAGGGCGTGTGTGTGTGTATGTATGTTGAAACAGGGCGTGTGTGTGTGTGTGTGTTGGAACAGGGTGTGTGTGTGTGTGTGTGTGTGTGTGTATGTATGTATGTTGGAACAGGGCGTGTGTGTATGTATGTATGTTGGACCAGGGCGTGTGTGTGTGTGTGTGTGTGTGTGTGTGTGTGTGTGTGTGTGTGTATGTTGGACCAGGGCGTGTGTGTGTGTGTGTGTGTGTGTATGTTGGACCAGGGCGTGTGTGTGTGTGTGTGTGTGTGTGTGTGTGTGTGTGTGTGTGTGTGTGTGTGTGTGTGTGTGTGTGTGTATGTATGCATGTTGGAACAGGGTGTGTGTGTGTATGTGTGTGTTGGAACAGGGTGTGTATGTATGTATGTATGTATGTATGTATGTATGTATGTATGTATGTAGGAACAGGGTGTGTGTGTGTTGGAACAGGGCCAGTAACGGTCGGAGTTAACAGTCAGAGAACACGTCAGAACAGAATCCCAACCAGGCAGTCAGGCAGTCAGTCAGCCAGTCAGCCAGTCAGCCAGTCAGCCAGCCAGCCAGCCAGTCAGCCAGTCAGCCAGTCAGGCAGGCAGGCAGTCAGCCAGTCAGTCAGCCAGTCAGCCAGCCAGTCAGCCAGTCAGCCAGTCAGGCAGGCAGGCAGTCAGGCAGTCAGTCAGCCAGTCAGCCAGTCAGCCAGCCAGTCAGCCAGTCAGGCAGGCAGGCAGTCAGCCAGTCAGCCAGTCAGCCAGCCATCCTGTGAACGTTGGGTCGAAGCAGGAAGTTATTACAGCCATGACAGCTGGCCACCCTCTGGCTTGTCATTACAGCCGGGCGGTAGGTAGCCTAGTGATTGTCGGTTGCTGGATCAAATCCCTGAGCTGACAAGGTAAAAATCTGTGGTTCTGCCCCTGAACAAGACAGTTTAACCCACTGTTCCCCGGTAGGCCGCCATTGTAAATAAGAATGTGTTCTTACCTAGTTAAATAAACAAAAAACAGTGACAGACTATATCAGACACAACAGGACAGATGGGGTGCTCTGTGTCATGGCCTGTCTGTTGTTCCATTACTGTCTAATGGGTTACATTACTGTCTAATGGGTTACATTACTGTCTAATGGGTTACATTACTGTCTAATGGGTTACATTACTGTCTAATGGGTTACATTACTGTCTTATAGGTTACATTACTGTCTAATGGGTTACATTACTGTCTTATGGGTTACATTACTGTCTTATAGGTTACATTACTGTCTAATGGGTTACATTACTGTCTAATGGGTTACATTACTGTCTAATGGGTTACATTACTGTCTTATGGGTTACATTACTGTCTAATGGGTTACATCACTGTCTAATGGGTTACATCACTGTCTAATGGGTTACATTACTGTCTAATGGGTTACATTACTGTCTAGTGTCCACAGAGTACCACAATGAGTCATAACACCTATAAAACCTAGTGGTCAAACAAGGAAATGGTTCCAATAATTCTTTCACCAACAGTTGGTGAAACACTTAAAATGAGGACTGCGTTTCGTGTAGTCTGGATTGACTGTGTTTCGTGTAGTCTGGATTGACTGCGTTTCGTGTAGTCTGGATTGACTGCGTTTCGTGTAGTCTGGATTGACTGCGTTTCGTGTAGTCTGGATTGACTGCGTTTCGTGTAGTCTGGATTGACGTTTTTATAACAACGTAAATCTCTTTCGGACAAGGTGATGTGTATCATGTGTATCATTATCACCCCCCCCCCCCCCCCCAAATGAAATGCAAATTAGCTGCTAATGTGGCTAACATAAAGAACTACAAATGCCATGATGATCTGGACAGGCTGCCGACTCGAGGCAAAGGGACGAATCTCTGGATTAACTATCTCATGTTAGCTACATTTAGTAATGATTAAATTGGCAAAATGTCTTTAAAATGGACAATTCCGTAAACTGTGTTGCGCAAGTTTTAAATTGACACAATACCCGTTTAGCAAAGGTGTCAGCTAGAGATGACGTGTAGGAACTTGCTGGGATATGTAGTCTTGCATGATGTCTAATTAGCATTTTTTTAAATCTGAGAGTAATTAGAGCTGAATATATTGATACAAGTCACCTTGTCTGAGAGAGATTTACAAGGTTATCAAAATGTCACGCTAGGGTAAGACTACTTGAAACACAGCCCTTATTTTTAAGTGTTTCTAAAATCCCCTATGGGGAAAATTATTGGTGAAACAAAAAAATTTTGAACCATTTCCCTGGTTGACCTCTTGGTTTTATGACACCTCCACTGTGTGGCTCTATAGACAATGAAAGGACAACAATGTAATCTTAGAGAAAGGAGACAAGTTCTGTGGCTTCAAGGAGGTCAGGTGACAAGTGTATGTGTCGTGTGTAAGGTACAGCAGGCCAAATATCCTGAACAGAAATATAAACGCAACATTTAAAAAGTGTTGGTCCCATGTTCCATGAGCGCAAATAAAAAAATCCCAGAAATGTTCCATACGCACAAAAAAGTTTTTCTCTCAGATTTTGTGCAAACATTTGTTTATGTCCCTGTTAGTGAGCATTTCTCCTTTGCCAAGAAAATCCACCCCCCTGACAGGTGTGGCATATCAATAAGCTAATTAAACAGCATGACCATTACACAGGTGCACCTTGTGCTGGGGTTAATAAAAAGCCACTTTAAAATGTGTAGTTTTGTCACACAACAGATGTCTCAAGGTCCACCAGGGCTGTTGCCTGAGAATTGAATGTCAATTTCTCTACCATAAGCTGCCTCCATCACTGTTTCAGAGAATTTGGCAGTACTTCTCACCAGCCTCATGGGGGAGGGGGGGGGGGTGCTGAGGAGTATTTCTGTCTTTAATAAAGAACTGTTGTGGGGAAAAACTAATTCTGATTGTCTAGGCCTGGCTCCCCAGTGGCTGCACCCCTGCCCAGTCATGTGAAATCCATAGCTTAGGGCATAATTGATTTCAAATTAATTATTTCCTGATATGAACTGTAACTCAGTAAAATCTTTGAAATTGTTGTTTTTTGTTCAGTATACACACACACACACACGCACACGCACACACACACGTGTGTGTGTGTGTGTGAGATAATAGCAAACACACAAACCTAACTGTGCTCAGCAAAGTAAACCTGAGGCAGTCTGGCAGAGTTCTCTGACTTTTCCTCCATCCTAGTTTGTCCTCCTTTTTTTGGAGCAAGATACAAAATAAGGTCACAACAGAAGACAAACCAGGTGCGTCAGCTTGTTTAGTTTAGGAATGGTACATTCTGATTAATGAGACACAGGTGTTTAAAGTCCCATCAGACCCTATCCCCTATGAGTCAGCATTTTACTGACAGTGGTACTTTTTTAAATTAGATTAGCAGGGCGCCTTGTGTTGATCCATTTTTTAAATTTGTTTTACCTTTATTTAACTAGGCAAGTCAGTTAAGAACAAATTCTTATTTACAATGACGGCCTAGGAACGGTGGGTTAACTGACAGATTTTCACCTTGTCAGTTCGGGGATTCGATCTTGCAACCTTTCGGTTACAAGTCCAACGCTCTAACCACTAGGCTACCTGCCGATCCATGAGGCAAAGGGGTTTAAAAAAAGGTGAGAAAATATTATTCTGATCTGATTGATCAACTCAGCAATTTGGCTCAGTCTCACTGCAGCCAGTGAGTTTGACACAGAGGTTGAGATCGTCAACAGTGAACAGAATTGAATGTCTGTAGCCACAAACCAGCTGTTCCTCTCACTGTTTTACATCTCGTCGTTACCCAAAACGGCGGGTCAAGTCCGACTAGTGTGTTGTGGTTCTGTCCTGTCGGGTGGTTTTGTTTTGCGTCAGATGGGTCACGATGACGTTCAACAGTACTTTCAGTGGGTCAAAGTTCAAAACAGTTTGGAAGTCACTGATACATCTGAACCAAAACGCTCTCTGCTTGAAATTCAAGGTTCCCTGAGCCAGACTGTGTCCACAGCAGATGGACAGGGTGTCCCTTAAGGGACGCTGCGGTGCCCCCTCACACCGTATATCTGCTGGAACAAAGTCCCATATGTCACCAGGCCTGTCCAGGACATATTTACCCTCTGGGGTCCCCCAGTTTGTCCTCTGGAGACATACACTCGTGCACGTACGCACGCACGGGTCCACTGCCTGCCTGTTTGTCCTCTGGAGACGTACGCTCGTGCACATACGCTCGTGCACGTACGCACGCATGGGTCCACTGCCTGCCCGTTTGTCCTCTGGAGACATACGCTCGTGCACGTACGCACGCACGGGTCCACTGCCTGCCCGTTTGTCCTCTGGAGACATACGCTCGTGCACGTACGCACGCACGGGTCCACTGCATGCCTGTTTGTCCTCTGGAGACATACGCTCGTGCACGCACGCACGCATGGGTCCACTGCCTGCCCGTTTGTCCTCTGGAGAGGAATGTTGTTATTCAAGTCACCATGCCTCTCCCTCCCTTGTTGCCTCTTGCCACCTGTATTCTGTCACCCTCAGCCCTCGACCTCACACCAACTTACCCTCACCCACACACTCCTCCCACCTTGCCCTCACTCTCATGCCCACACCCTCACCTTTTGACTGTTACCAGGGCTAGCTAGCAGCAAGCTGACAGTGCCACAAATAAGGAAGGAAGAAAAATAAGGGTGGGAAGAGGAGTCAGAGGAGGAGGGAGAGGAGACAGAGGAGACATAGGAAGAGGAGACATAGGAGACATAGGGAGAGGAGACAGGGAGAGGAGACAGAGGAGACAAAGGGAGAGGAGACAGAGGAGACATAGGGAGAGGAGACAGAGGAGACATAGGGAGAGGAGACATAGGGAGAGGAGACAGAGGAGACATAGGGAGAGGAGACAGAGGAGACATAGGGAGAGGAGACAGAGGAGACATAGGGAGAGGAGACATAGGGAGAGGAGACAGAGGAGACATAGGGAGAGGAGACAGAGGAGACATAGGGAGAGGAGACATAGGGAGAGGAGACATAGGCATAGGAGACATAGGGAGAGGAGACAGAGGAGACATAGGAAGAGGAGACAGAGGAGACATAGGGAGAGGAGACAGAGGAGACATAGGGAGAGGAGACAGAGGAGGAGGGAGAGGAGACATAGGGAGAGGAGACAGAGGAGACATAGGGAGAGGAGACAGAGGAGACATAGGGAGAGGAGAGAGGAAACATAGGAAGAGGAGACAGAGGAGACATAGGAAGAGGAGACAGAGGAGACATAGGAAGAGGAGACAGAGGAGACATAGGGAGAGGAGACATAGGGAGAGGAGACAGAGGAGGAGGGAAAGGAGACAGAGGAGGAGACAGAGGAGACAGGGGAAGAGGAGAAGCAGACTGGCAGGACATTAGGCTTTCATGCATCAACACGTGTTGATTCAAGACTGCTATTGTCTGTCCAGCCCAGAGATGTCCTATTTGAGCACTACAGACCCCTGCCAACCACACAGTCCAGTACACACCTGGAAGTTCAAACATGTGCAAACACACAGACACATTCTCCTCTATATTAATAAATAAATACCACAGCAACAACAACCACCCGTTGCACACTCACACACACAGCTAGCCACTCAAAGCCAAGAAATCAAAGCCCATCTCTATTCATACGACCAGTGTGGTGAAAGCTACTGGCTTCCTGTCCAAGTTCCACCACAGAAACCTGGGGTCCTGGCGACAGTAGTCCAACACTCCCAGCATCAATAACTCCAGTCCTTTTGTCTCCCACACAAAGGCTGTGTGTGGAAACGCCAAGAGGGGGAGAAAAAGGATTCCACTCTTTATTCCTCCCTTGTTCCCCCTCTCTCGTCTCGTCATCTCCCTCATTCCCCCACTCCCTCGTTCCCCCACTCCCTCCCTCCACCCCCCTCTCCCTGTTCTGAAAGAAAAGTCAACAGTCTTGCAGAGAGTGTTGGAGCTCAGACGTGTACCTACTGTAGGCATATAGGGTTGAATAGACCCAGGCGTATAGGGTTGAATAGACCCAGGCGTATAGGGTTGAATAGTCCCAGGCGTATAGGGTTGAATAGTCCCAGGCATATCGTATAGAGTTGAATAGTCCCAGGCGTATAGGGTTGAATAGACCCAGGCGTATAGGGTTGAATAGACCCAGGCGTATAGGGTTGAATAGTCCCAGGCATATCGTATAGAGTTGAATAGTCCCAGGCGTATAGGGTTGAATAGTCCCAGGCGTATAGGGTTGAATAGTCCCAGGCGTATAGGGTTGAATAGTCCCAGGCATATCGTATAGAGTTGAATAGTCCCAGGCGTATAGGGTTGAATAGACCCAGGCGTATAGGGTTGAATAGACCCAGGCGTATAGGGTTGAATAGACCCAGGCGTATAGGTTTGAATAGACCTAGGCGTATAGTATAGGGTTGAATAGACCCAGGCGTATAGTATAGGGTTGAATAGACCCAGGCGTATAGGGTTGAATAGACCTAGGCGTATAGGGTTGAATAGTCCCAGGCGTATAGGGTTGAATAGTCCCAGGCGTATAGGGTTGAATAGACCCAGGCGTATAGGGTTGAATAGACCTAGGCGTATAGTATAGGGTTAAATAGACCCAGGCGTATAGGGTTGAATAGTCCCAGGCGTATAGGGTTGAATAGACCCAGGCGTATAAGGTTGAATAGACCTAGGCGTATAGTATAGGGTTGAATAGACCTAGGCATATAGTATAGGGTTGAATAGACCCAGGCGTATAGTATAGGGTTGAATAGACCCAGGCGTATCGTATAGGGTTGAATAGACCCAGGCGTATAGGGTTGAATAGACCCAGGCGTATAGGGTTGAATAGAACCAGGCGTATAGGGTTGAATAGACCCAGGCGTATAGGGTTGAATAGACCCAGGCGTATAGGGTGAAATAGACCTAGGCGTATAGGGTTGAATAGACCTAGGCGTATAGTATAGGGTTAAATAGACCCAGGCGTATAGGGTTGAATAGTCCCAGGCGTATAGGGTTGAATAGACCCAGGCGTATAAGGTTGAATAGACCTAGGCGTATAGTATAGGGTTGAATAGACCTAGGCATATAGTATAGGGTTGAATAGACCCAGGCGTATAGTATAGGGTTGAATAGACCCAGGCGTATCGTATAGGGTTGAATAGACCCAGGCGTATAGGGTTGAATAGACCCAGGCGTATAGGGTTGAATAGAACCAGGCGTATAGGGTTGAATAGACCCAGGCGTATAGTATAGGGTTGAATAGACCCAGGCGTATAGTATAGGGTTGAGTAGACCCAGGCGTATAGTATAGGGTTGAATAGACCCAGGCGTATAGTATAGGGTTGAATAGACCCAGGCGTATAGGGTTGAATAGACCCAGGCGTATAGTATAGGGTTGAATAGACCCAGGCGTATAGGGTTGAATAGACCTAGGCGTATAGTATAGGGTTGAATAGACCCAGGCGTATAGGGTTGAATAGACCCAGGCGTATAGGGTTGAATAGACCCAGGCGTTAAGGGTTAAATAGACCCAGGCGTATAGGGTTAAATAGACCCAGGCGTATCGTATAGGGTTGAATAGACCCAGGCATATCGTATAGAGTTGAATAGACCCAGTAGTATAGGGTTGAATAGACCCAGGCGTATAGGGTTGAATAGACCCAGGCGTATAGGGTTGAATAGACCCAGGCGTAAAGGGTTAAATAGACCCAGGCGTATAGGGTTAAATAGACCCAGGCGTATCGTATAGGGTTGAATAGACCCAGGCATATCGTATAGAGTTGAATAGACCCAGTAGTATAGGGTTGAATAGACCCAGGCGTATAGGGTTGAATAGACCTAGGCGTATAGTATAGGGTTGAATAGACCCAGGCGTATAGGGTTGAATAGACCCAGGCGTATAGGGTTGAATAGACCCAGGCGTATAGGGTTGAATAGACCCAGGCGTATAGGGTTGAATAGACCCAGGCATATCGTATAGGGTTGAATAGACCCAGGCATATCGTATAGGGTTGAATAGACCCAGGCATATCGTATAGAGTTGAATAGACCCAGTAGTATAGGGTTGAATAGACCCAGGCATATCGTATAGAGTTGAATAGACCCAGGCATATCGTATAGAGTTGAATAGACCCAGGTGTATAGGGTTAAATGGACCCAGGCGTATAGTATAGGATTGAATAGACCCAGGCGTATAGGGTTGAATAGACCCAGGCGTATAGGGTTGAATAGACCCAGGCGTATAGTATAAGGTTGAATAGACCTAGTAGTATAGGGTTGAATAGACCTAGTAGGATAGGGTTGAATAGACCCAGACGTATCGTATAGGGTTGAAAAGACCCAGGCGTATCGTATAGGGTTGAATAGACCCAGGCGTATAGGGTTGAATAGACCCAGGCATATAGGGTTGAATAGACCCAGGCGTACAGGGTTAAATAGACCCAGGCGTACTGGGTTAAATAGACCCAGGCGTACTGGGTTAAATAGACCCAGACGTACTGGGTTGAATAGACCCAGGTGAATCGTACAGGGTTGAATAGACCCAGGCGTATCGTATAGGGTTGAATAGACCCAGGTGTATAGGGTTAAATAGACCCAGGCGTACTGGGTTAAATAGACCCAGGCGTGCAGGGTTAAATAGACCCAGGCGTACTGGGTTAAATAGACCCAGGCATGCTGGGTTGAATAGACCCAGGTAAATCGTATAGGGTTGAATAGACCCAGGTGTATCGTATAGGGTTGAATAGACCCAGGCGTATAGGGTTAAATAGACCCAGGCGTACTGGGTTAAATAGACCCAGGCGTATAGGGTTAAATAGACCCAGGCGTACTGGGTTGAATAGACCCAGGTGAATCGTATAGGGTTGAATAGACCCAGGCGTATCGTATAGGGTTGAATAGAACCAGGCGTATAGGGTTAAATAGACCAAGGCGTACTGGGTTAAATAGACCCAGGCGTACTGGGTTAAATAGACCCAGGCGTATAGGGTTAAATAGACCCAGGCGTACTGGGTTAAATAGACCCAGGTGTACTGGGTTGAATAGACCCAGGTGAATCGTATAGGGTTGAATAGACCCAGGTGTATCGTATAGGGTTGAATAGACCCAGGCGTACTGGGTTAAATAGACCCAGGTGTACTGGGTTGAATAGACCCAGGTGTATCGTATAGGGTTAAATAGACCCAGGCGTACTGGGTTGAATAGACCCAGGTGACTCGTATAGGGTTGAATAGACCCAGGTGTATCGTATAGGGTTGAATAGACCCAGGCGTACTGGGTTAAATAGACCCAGGTGTACTGGGTTGAATAGACCCAGGTGCATCGTATAGGGTTGAATAGACCCAGGTGAATCGTATAGGGTTGAATAGACCCAGGTGTATCGTATAGGGTTAAATAGACCCAGGCGTACTGGGTTGAATAGACCCAGGTGAATCGTATAGGGTTGAATAGACCCAGGTGTATAGGGTTGAATAGACCCAGGCGTACTGGGTTAAATAGACCCAGGCGTACTGGGTTAAATAGACCCAGGCGTACTGGGTTGAATAGACCC
The DNA here is from genome assembly GCF_057628025.1 of Oncorhynchus mykiss. Classification (NCBI taxonomy): domain Eukaryota; kingdom Metazoa; phylum Chordata; class Actinopteri; order Salmoniformes; family Salmonidae; genus Oncorhynchus; species Oncorhynchus mykiss. The sequence goes on from NC_143045.1 coordinate 39,776,251, forward strand.
AGGCGTATAGGGTTGAATAGACCCAGGCGTATAGGGTTGAATAGACCCAGGCGTATAGGGTTGAATAGACCCAGGCGTATAGGGTTGAATAGACCCAGGCGTATAGGGTTGAATAGACCTGTTCAGGATGGCGTTTCAGTGCCATCCACATAAACACAACAGCCATAAACTGGATAAACAGTACAACCCATTGAGTTATTGATTATTGTGGGGGGGTGGGGGGGGGGGGACACACACTACATACAAAGTCGATGAAAGGCATTGAGTTAAAAAATAATAATTGGAAAACAAAATGCATCTGATAACCTTTTACATGTTTTTATATAAAACATTTATTCACACATTCATAACTGGCCCCCCAAAATACTGTACAACATGAGAACCCCTGACCTGAGCAGCAAATGTGCAGATCTCACAGATCTCTATAGAAGGCAAATATGATCATATCATTCACTTCCTCATCAGGTCTACATATCTCCCGATAATATGGATTTGGGCGAGGGGGGGGGGGGGGGGGGGGTATAACTTATGCATTTCATGCAATTATCAGTCGTTCCACATACAATACTACTGTATACTATAAACATCTGTGGAGCTGCTAGAGTTGATGCCCAGTTCAGGAACAGTCAGAAAAATGGCTCCACTAGGAAGACGATGGACCAGAGAACTAGAACAACATATTGTACATAGTTACAGGGTTCTAGTAGCTATTTTCCCCCGAAACTACTAAGAACGCTGTCTTAAAGACAGACGTTTTACATTATTAGTTGCGTGTACAGAACACTGTACAGGTGACCATCATCCAATTTGATTTAACAACGGCAATGACACTTGATATAGCTGACGGTCGCTTTGCACACACACCATGCAACGTTGCTTCCAAAACGGGAATGTCTGTTCTACTCATTCCAATTCTTACGGTCACCTGCCATGCCATCTTCTCTGCATGCATATATAAAACAGTTCCAACCCTTCACAGAAGATGGCTGCCGTGGTTTGTCACTGGTAAAGTTGCCTCCCGATAATAACACTGGGTTCATAACTTAACAGTCTGGATGAGTTTTGTTTAAAAAAAAAAAGAAAGACATAACTGGGCTTGACACCATGTACTGTACAGTAATCCCACTACACACGTTAAATATATTACAGCATATTACTGTACTGTGTCCTATTCACATGAGACTAGTATATAGACCCTTCATATTAACGTGGAATAAATAGACCAAGGACAGACGCAGGTCACGCCATAGAGATACAGTGACAGTACTGAAACAGAACAACCACATGAAGAAAACGCAGGCGTTAATGTAGCTGAGTCGCTGTCACACAGAGTAACGCCATAGAACAGCGATTCTCAACTGGTGAATCGTGACCCAAATTTGGGTGGTGTGATGTTTTTTTGAGTGGGTCATGATGAAAAAATATTAGAATACTTCAAACTGGAGTCATTTTTCATATATATATATTTTTAAATATATTTAAAAATATATTTTTTTAAATACTCCAGTCTGAATTTAAAAACGACTCCAACCAGGTAAAAAGTGTGTAGAAATTATGATGAATTATTATTTTTTTTATATATATATATAATTTCATCTCTGAAAATGTTTTCTTCAAATCACAATATAAATCTATTAGCAGCACAATTTTGGATAATTCCGTGGTCTCAAGCCAGTGAGTTTCAAAAGTTTTAAGTTCTTCATCAAGAATATGGGCAAAATGTTCATTATATACAATGAACGAGGCGGGAACGTGGTTTCCCTTGTCATAGACAGTAATTGCTACATTTACACAATCAATATAGCATTAAAAATAGTTTTCCAGATTGTATTTTGGAAATTATTTTTAGCGATGCAAATATTTGGATCACAAATGAAGAAAAAAAAAAAACCATGAGGGGAGAGAACAAGTGAGAAGGGAATAGCAGTCAGCTTTGGGGTTAATTTAATTTGTAGATGTCTGAGAATTAAAACATGCAGAGTGCATTTTAGTCGCTGTATGTTAACCTCCACAGAGCAGTCATGAGGTCCAAACTCTAGGTAATGGATCTCAGTCGTCCCTGGTGTCTCACCTACCCATTTACAGTCCAACTTCTAGTCGGCAGGGATTATGACGCATCCACTGGGTGGCTAGCACAGCCCTCTCTCCATTACAAAACGTCAGCGTTTGGTTGGATAGAGGAACAAGAGACCATTGTTTACAGGAGCTCAACCTATTACCTTCTCCTTCCGTTTGGTTATGGATGGATGAGCACCTAGTTGACCTTCAGAATATACAGTACCTACCTACAGTAGTGATGACATTATAGAGACATTGCCATCAGCTTTGTCCAATTCCCACCCAGATCATTCTATCCACAGCGCACACACAGTCCACACACAGTCTGCAAGGTCCACAGCACCAATTCACAGCAAAACAAAGCCCTATAGAGGTTCAGAGAGACCACCCGGACTTTGACCCAGCCCTCTCTCAAAGCTGCCCATCCCCGTTCTTGACATACTCCGGCAGGCTGTTGAGCGCCGTCTCTTCACTCTTGGACTGCAGTGGGAGCTCCCCCTTCTTGGATTGTTTTTTAGTAGCTCTGGACAACTTCCTCCTGAACGTGTCCCCAGCCAGGAAGTAGAGGACCGGGTCCACACAGCTGTTGAGGCTGGCCAGCCCCCGCGTCACCTGGTAGGTGGCGTACACGCAGTTATTGAAGGCACACATGTCCGGGACCTGGAAGTACAGCCTGGCTCGCATGTTCAGGTTCTTCATCACGTGAAAGGGCAGGTAGGACACAGCGAACACGGCCAGCACGATAATCACCAGGTGGATGGACTTACGCCGTAACGGGGCGTTGTTCATGTCGTTACAGATCAGCTCCTTGACGATCATCCCATAGCAACCCAGGATGAGAAGGAAGGGGATGCAGAAGCCGAACACGGTCAAACACATGCTGTAGATAAAGTAACCCGGCAGCTCATCCTCCGTGGTCGTGTCGTAGCACGTGGTGGCGTTCCGTTTCTGCCCTGTCCTAGAGTAGTAGAGGATGGGAGAGATACTTGCTATGACCACGACCCAGACCAGGGTGCTGGTCAGCACGGCGTTCTTCTTCTTGAGCCTTCCCAGAGACTTGAGCGGGTGGACCACTCCTGTGTACCTGTGGACACTGATACAGGTCAGGAACAGGATGCTGCCGTACAGATTGACGTGGAATATAAACCTCTGCAGTCGGCAGAGAACGTCCCCGAATATCCAGTCGGTCTTATTAAAGTAGTAGAAGATGAGGAAGGGCAAGGAGAGGACGTAGCAGAAGTCGGCCAGAGCCAGGTTAAACATGTACACGGAGATGCTGCTCCAGGGTCTCATGTGGCAGACAAACATCCAGATGGCCAGACTGTTCCCCACCAGGCCGGTGACGAACACCAGGATGTACACGGTGGGCAGATAGTAGAACTGGAAGCCTGTTCTGGTCAAGGAACATCCTCCCCGCGTCACGTTGTGGAGATCAGACACATTCAGGAGGGACGTCAGGCTCAGATCTGTCGTCATGTTGTCAGGGAAACATGGGTTCTTTTACTGTAATGAAAAAAGAAAAAAGTTCAGGGAGATATTTATGATTTTTTTTCCCGGTTTTTAGACAACTAACTGACCGAAGTGGGTCAACTTATTCTAATTCCACCCACCCCCCCCTCCCCTCTCCCCCCCGTGAGCTCAATGCGCACATTGTGCTGCAGTTTCTCCAGAGATAAATCCGATCCTGCCCAAACTGCGCCATGTAGTAGAGAGTTGTAGTTTCCAGGCATTGCATTGTTCTACATAGTTTACCACAGAAAACGTGATAATGAACTACTATAACCACAATCCATTGCGCAGTCCGGTCTGTGTTTAACACCTGCTACATAAGAATGTGCGATCAAGAGGGGATAAAGAGAAAGCAGTTTCTTCACAAGCTACACTATATATATACAAAAGTATGTGGTCACCCCTTCAAAATTAGTGGGTTCAGCCACACCCATTGCTGACAGGTGTATAAAAATTGAGCACACATGCAATCTCCATAGACAAACATTGACAGTAGAATGGCCCTTACTGAAGAGCTCAGTGACCTTCAACGTGGCACCGTCATAGGATGCCACCTTTCCAACAAGTCAATTCGTAAACATTTCTGCCCTGCTAGAGCTGCCCTGGTCAACTGTGAGTGATGTTATTGTGAAGTGGAAACATCTAGGAGCAACAACGGCTCTGCCCCGAAGTGGTAGGCCACACAAGCTCACAGAACGGGACCGCCAAGTGCTGAAGCACGTAAAAAAAAAACATTTGTCCTCAGTTGCAACTCTCACTACCAAGTTCCAAGCTGCTTTTGGAAGCAACGTCAGCACAATAACTGTTTGTTGGGAGCTTCATGAAATGGGTTTCCATGGCTAAAATCACCAGGCCAAGTGTCGGCTGGAGTGGTGTAAAGTTCACCACCATTGGACTCTGGAGCAGTGGACACACGTTGTCTGGAATGATGAATCACGCTTCACCATCTGAAAACTAACTAACTAACTCTACTAACTAACTAACTAACTAACTAACTCTAAGATAAATATTACTGAATGATATGAGTATAGTCCCGACGGACTGATCTGGGTTTTGGCGGGTGCCAGGAGAACACTACCTGCCCCAATTCATAGTGCCAACTGTAAAGTTTGGCGGAGGAGGAATAATGTTATTGGGCTGGTGTTCATGGTTCGGGTCCCTTAGTTCCAGCGAAGGGAAATCTTAACACTACAGCATACAATGACATTCAAGACGATTCTGTGCTTCCAATTATGTGGCAACAGTTTGGGTAATGCCCTTTCCTGTTTCAGCTTGACAGTGCTCCCATGTACAAAGCGAAGTTCATACAGAAATGGTTTGTTGAGATCGGTGTGGAAGAACTTGACTGGCCTGGACAGAGCCCTGACCTCAACCCCATCAAACACCTTTGGAATAAACTGGAACGCCGACCTGGAGCCAGGCCTAATCGCCCAACATCAGTGCCTGACCTCACTAATGCTCTTGTGACTGAATGGAAGCAAGTCGCCGCAGCAATGTTCCAACATCTAGTGCAAAGCCTTCGCAGAACAGTGGCGGCTGTTATAGCAACAAAGGAGGGACCAACATATTAATGCCCGTGATTTTGGAATGAGACGTTCAACGAGCAGTTGTCAAAGTGATTGATAGTTTTATGATTGCTGAATACCAACTATGCCTTGTTTACTTTTGAAGAACTACTAAAAATAGTGATTTTGTCAGACAGCAGCCCCTCTATAGAGATGATGATTTGGAATGAAATTATGAAGTAAAATAAAGCAAAAAGGTAATATATACACACAACAACAATATACACACAACATCTTAAATATTTTAGTAATGTGAAATACTAAAGTAATGTGAAATACTGATGGTTAAGTGATCAGCAGTCATGGACAGTCACTACCATCATGGGACATTTATGTATTATGTTACAGCATTCAAACCACAATGCATTTAATGTTTTAAAATCGTGTTTGGCAGTGATTTATAAAAAATAAATATAATAATAACTGAACCAAAACCCGAACCCGAGAACAACAAAAAAAACGAATCGCTCAGCAAAGTCAATCTAGTCTCTTTGAAACCATAATATGCACAGAAATAGCCTAGGCTATACATTGCAAAACCAGCCCAGTTAACTATATATATATATATATATATATATATATATATGTCGATTATACACTAGCCTACTCACCGTTGACTTATATCCCACATTCCCACAGTCTTTTGCGGTAGAACAGGTTTCAAACATAGGCTACATACGCAAGAGAACGCAGGGCGCTTGACACTGTCACGTCAGGTGTCCCTGGTCGACGTCTCCAACAAAGCTCTCCAGCTCTCACATTCCGTATGTTTCGTTCGCTCTTACGGTAAAAGTCCACCATTCCGTTGGGCACTGGGCACAATGTAAAACTGCGAGAGAGTGCAGGAGTTAGAAAGTAGGACCGCAACCAGATAGGATAAAACGCTCGCTGAGGGGAGGGGCGACTGCAAAAAAAAAAAAAAAGAAGCTCCTCAAACACGCTCTTTCCTTCCTCTTCCCAACTCCTCATTGACAAGCTCATTTAAAAAAAACAAAATGCTGCGTTCATCTACTAGTCGGAACTAGAAAACTGTGACTTTCAGACTTGCTAACTGTAGCCCAACGTCGATGCTACTGGCAGACTTAGTGTGGGTTGTTGATTCTTGGCAGCTACTCAAGATCCTACGTGCCTCATTTAGGCTATGGAATGCTCACAGGAGAGTAGAGAGCAAGTATGGGCCATACTGGCAGGTTGGAAGCAGATCGTTAATAATAGAGGGACATGTCAAAATGCTGCCCTACACCCTATGGTGCTCCGAGAGGATTTGACAGGTGTAAGCCATATGGTAATAGTATGGTAATAACCTTACCCCTCTGTAGGCTAGGAAGTGTCACCATGTGTATTTGTATTTATTACGGATTCCCTATTAGTTTCTGCCAAGGCAGCAGCTACTCTTCCTGGGGTTTATTATGGATCTCCATTAGTTCCTGCCAAGGCAGCAGCTACTCTTCCCGGGGTTTATTATGGATCCCCATTAGTTCCTGCCAAGGCAGCAGCTACTCTTCCCGGGGTTTATTATGGATCCCCATTAGTTTCTGCCAAGGCAGCAGCTACTCTTCCCGGGGTTTATTATGGATCCCCATTAGTTCCTGCCAAGGCAGCAGCTACTCTTCCCGGGGTTTATTATGGATCCCCATTAGTTCCTGTCAAGGCAGCAGCTACTCTTCCTGGGGTTTATTATGGATCCCCATTAGTTCCTGTCAAGGCAGCAGCTACTCTTCCTGGGGTTTATTATGGATCCCCATTAGTTCCTGCCAAGGCAGCAGCTACTCTTCCTGGGGTTTATTATGGATCCCCATTAGTTCCTGTCAAGGCAGCAGCTACTCTTCCTGGGGTTTATTATGGATCCCCATTAGTTCCTGCCAAGGCAGCAGCTACTCTTCTTGGGGTCCAGCAACATTAAGGCTGTTATATACAATATTTAATGACATTATATTTCATAACCCTTTTCACAACACATTAAGTGTGTGCCCTCAGGCCACTACTCTACTACGACATATATACAATACAAAATCCGTGTGAACGTGTGTGCAGAGTGCCTGTCATCATGTATATGCCATTGGAGGCTGCTGAGGGGAGGGCGGCTGTAACGAGTTTCGTCTTCATACGAAGGAGAGTCGGACCAAAATGCAGCGTGTGGTTTACGATCCATGTTTATTAATAATACGAAACACGAATCTCCAATACAATACTACAAAACAAAACGTAACGAAACCCTAACAGCCTATATAGTGTGGACACATAGGACAGGAACAATGACACTAAGGACAATCACCCACACCCACACAGTGAAACCCAGGCTACCTAAATATGGTTCCCAATCAGAGACAATGACGAACACCTGCCTCTGACTGAGAACCATATCAGGCTGAACATAGAAATAGACAAACAAGACATGAAACATAGAATACCCACTCAGATCACACCCTGACCAATCAAAACATAGAAAATACAAAGTAAACTATGGTCAGGGCGTGACAGTACCCCCCCCCCAAGGTGCGGACTCCGGCCGCAAAACCTGAACCTATAGGGGAGGGTCTGGGTGGGCATCTGTCCGCGGTGGCGGCTCTGGCGCTGGACGTGGACCCCACTCCATGACAGTTTTAATCCCCCTCCTAAACGTCCCTAAATAGGTTACCCACCACAATGATAACATGGGACAGAGGGACAGCTCGGGACAGAGGTAACTCGGGACAGATGGGTAGCTCAGCACTGAGAGGAAGCTCAGCACTGAGAAGAAGCTCAGCACTGAGAAGAAGCTCAGCACTGAGAGGAAGCCCAGGCAGGTAGTAGAAACTACCAGAACCTGGCTGGCTGGCGGTTTCAGCAGATCCTGGTCGACTAGCAGATCTGGAAGAATCTGGTCGACTGGCGGATCTGGGAGAATCTGGTCGACTGGCGGATCTGGGAGAATCTGGTCGACTGGCGGATCTGGGAGAATCTGGTCGACTGGCAGATCTGGGAGAATCTGGTCGACTGGCAGATCTGAGAGAGTCTGGACGACTGGCAGATCTGGAAGAGTCTGGACGACTGGCAGATCTGGAAGAGTCTGGTCGACTGGCAGATCTGGAAGAGTCTGGTCGACTGGCAGATCTGGAAGAGTCTGGTCGACTGGCAGATCTGGAAGAGTCTGGTCGACTGGCAGATCTGGAAGAGTCTGGTCGACTGGCAGATCTGGAAGAGTCTGGACGACTGGCAGATCTGGAAGAGTCTGGACGACTGGCAGATCTGGAAGAGTCTGGACGACTGGCAGATCTGGAAGAGTCTGGACGACTGGCAGATCTGGAAGAGTCTGGACGACTGGCAGATCTGGAAGAGTCTGGACGACGGGCAGATCTGGAAGAGTCTGGTCGACTGGCAGATCTGGAAGAGTCTGGACGACGGGCAGATCTGAAAGAGTCTGGACGACGGGCAGATCTGGAAGAGTCTGGTCGACTGGCAGATCTGGAAGAGTCTGGTCGACTGGCAGATCTGGAAGAGACTGGTCGACACAGACTGGCTGCTCTGGCTGCTCCATGCTGACTGACAGCTCTGGCTGCTCCATGCTGGCAGACTGCTCTGGCTGCTCCATGCTGACTGACAGCTCTGGCTGCTCCATGCTGACTGGCAGATCTGGAAGAGTCTGGACGACTGGCAGATCTGGAAGAGTCTGGACGACGGGCAGATCTGGAAGAGTCTGGTCGACTGGCAGATCTGGAAGAGTCTGGACGACGGGCAGATCTGAAAGAGTCTGGACGACGGGCAGATCTGGAAGAGTCTGGTCGACTGGCAGATCTGGAAGAGTCTGGTCGACTGGCAGATCTGGAAGAGACTGGTCGACACAGACTGGCTGCTCTGGCTGCTCCATGCTGACTGACAGCTCTGGCTGCTCCATGCTGGCAGACTGCTCTGGCTGCTCCATGCTGACTGACAGCTCTGGCTGCTCCATGCTGACTGGCGGCCCTGGCTGCTCCATGCTGACTGGCGGCCCTGGCTGCTCCCTGCTAACTGGCGGCCCTGGCTGCTCCCTGCTAACTGGCGGCCCTGGCTGCTCCTTACAAACTGGCAGCTCCGGCGGCTCCTTACAAACTGGCAGCTCCGGCGGCTCCTTGCAGACTGGCAGCTTTGGCAGCATCCTGCAGACTGGCAGCTCTGGCAGCTCCTTGCAGACTGGCAGCTCCTTGCAGACTGGCAGCTCTATGCATACTGGCAGCTCCTTGCTGACTGGCAGCTCTATACAAACTTGCAGCTCCATGCAGACTGGCAGCTCTGGCTGCTCCATGCTGACTGACTGCTCCATGCTGACTGGCAGCTCTGGCTGCTCCATGCTGACTGGCTGCTCTGGCTGCTCCATGCTGACTGGCTGCTCCATGCTGACTGGCTGCTCCATGCTGACTGGCTGCTCCATGCTGACTGGCTGCTCCATGCTGACTGGCGGCCCTGGCTGCTCCATGCTGACTGGCGGCCCTGGCTGCTCCATGCTGACTGGCGGCCCTGGCTGCTCCATGCTGACTGGCGGCCCTGGCGGCTCCTTGCAGACTGGCAGCTCTGGCGGCTCCTTGCAGACTGGCAGCTCTGGCGGCTCCTTGCAGACTGGCAGCTCTGGCGGCTCCTTGCAGACTGGCAGCTCTGGCGGCTCCTTGCAGACTGGCAGTTTTGGCGGCATCCTGCAGACAGGCAGCTCTGGCGGCTCCTTGCAGAATGGCAGCTCCTTGCAGACTGGCAGCTCTATGCAGACTGGCAGCTCCTTGCAGACTGGCAGCTCCTTGCAGACTGGCAGCTCCTTGCTGACTGGCAGCTCTATGCTAACTGGCAGCTCTATGCTAACTGGCAGCTCTATGCTAACTGGCAGCTCTATGCTAACTGGCAGTTCTGAACAGGCGGGAGACTCCGGCAGCGCTGTAGAGAAGGAAGGCTCTAACAGCGCTAAACAGGCGGGAGACTCCAACAGCGCTGGAGAGGAGGAAGGCTCTGGCAGCGCTGAACAGGTGAGAGACTCCGACAGCGCTGGAGAGGAGGAAGGCTCCGACAGCGCTAAACAGGCGAGGCGCACTGTAGGCCTGATGCGTGGTGCTGGCACTGGTGGTACTGGGCCGAGGACACGCACAGGAAGCCTAGTGCGGGGAGCTGCTACCGGAGGGCTGGGGTGTGGAGGTGGCACAGGATGGGTTAGACCGTGAAGGCGTACTGGAGATCTTGAGAGCGGTGTTGGCACAGGACATGCAAGGCTAGGGAGGTACACAGGAGGCCTGGTGCGTGAGACTGGCACTGTCTTCACCAGCTGACTAGCACGCACCTCAGGACGAGTAGAGAGCACTGACCCAGGTGCCAATAAATCCCCGACACGCTCCTTCGGGCGAATATCATATTTAAAGCACCAACACAGCAACTCCCTCATTTCACTCTCCTCCAATTTCCCCATTAACTCCTTCACAGTCTCTGCTTCGCTTACCTCCAACACCGGTTCTGGTCTCCTCCTTGGCTCCTCACGATAAACAGGGGGAGTTGGCTCAGGTCTGCGACCTGGCATAGCCATACTCCCTGTTAGCCCCCCCCCAAGAAATTTTTGAGGCTTACTCTCGGGCTTCCATCCGCTCCGTCGTGCTACTTCCTCATATTTGCGCCTCTCAGCTTTCGCCGCCTCCAGTTCTTCCTTGGGACGGCGATATTCTCCCGGTTGAGCCCATGGTCCACCATTATCTAATTCATACTCCCATGACGCTCTCTCCCACTGCGGCTGCTGCTGCTCCTGCTGCCTCTGTTCCTTCTTCGGCTGCACCTTGGTGCGGCTATACTCCCCTGGTTTAGCCCAGGGTCCTCTCCCGTCGAGGATTTCCTCCCATGTCCAGAAATCCTTACAACGTAACTCCTCTTTTTGCTGCTGCTGCTGCCTGTTGACACGCCACTTGGTCCGTTGGTGGTGGGTGATTCTGTAACGAGTTTCGTCTTCATACGAAGGAGAGTCGGACCAAAATGCAGCGTGTGGTTTACGATCCATGTTTATTAATAATACGAAACACGAATCTCCAATACAATACTACAAAACAAAACGTAACGAAACCCTAACAGCCTATATAGTGTGGACACATAGGACAGGAACAATGACACTAAGGACAATCACCCACACCCACACAGTGAAACCCAGGCTACCTAAATATGGTTCCCAATCAGAGACAATGACGAACACCTGCCTCTGACTGAGAACCATATCAGGCTGAACATAGAAATAGACAAACAAGACATGAAACATAGAATACCCACTCAGATCACACCCTGACCAATCAAAACATAGAAAATACAAAGTAAACTATGGTCAGGGCGTGACAGCGGCTCATAATAACGTCTGGAATGGAGTCTGTGGAATGGTATCAACCACATGGAAACCATGGAAACCATGTATTTAAACCACATCAAAAACCACGTGTTTGATACCATTCCACAGACTCCGTTCCAGCCGTTTCTATGAGCCGTCCTCCCTTCAGCAGCCTCCAATGGTGTATACGTGTTACTTCACAGTCCCCGTTGTTCCATGAGGTGGTATTTTTATCTGTTTCTACAGCTGGCATCAGTTACCTGATGTGAAATAGAGTTCCATGTAGTCCTGTGTGCCTCCCATAGTCTGTTCTGGACTTGGGGATTGTGAAGAGACCTCTGGTGGCATGTCTTGTAGGGTACGCATGGGTGTCTGAGCTGTGTGCTAGTGGTTTAAACAGACAGCTCGGTACATTCAGCTTGTCAACACTTCTTCCAAAAAACAAGTAGTGATGAAGTCAAATCTCTCTCCCACTTTGAGCCATGAGAGATCCATATGCATATTATTAATGTTACATCTCCGTGTACATTTAAGGGCCAGCCGTGCTGCCCTGTTCTGAGCAAATTGTTATTTTCCTAAATCCCTCTTTGTGGCATCTGACCAAAACTAGGGCCAGTAGGACCTACCTTGTTTATAGTGTTGTTAAGAATGCTTTATTATGAACAGACTTAGTCGCATCTTAGCTACTATCGTATCAATGTTTTGACCATGACAGTTTACAATCCAGGGTTCTGTCACCTCAACATTCTCTATTTCTACATTATTCAGTACAATATTTAATTAAGATTTCGGGTTTAGTGAACGATTTGTCCCAAATGCAATCCTTTTAGTTTAGAAACGATTTAGGACTAACTTATTTATTGCCACCCATTCTGAAACTGTCTGCAGCTCTTTGTTAAGTGTTGCAGTCATTTCAGTTGCTTTACTCAAAGCCAGTGGCATGTCATTAGTAAAGATTTAAAAGGTAAGGGGCCTAGACAGGTGCCCTGGGGAATTCCTGATTCTACCTGGATTCTGTTATGGGTTCCTATTAAAGAACACCCTCTGTGTTCTGTTAGACAGGTAACTCTTTATCCACAATATAGCAGGGGGTGTAAAGCCATAACACATGCGTTTTTCCAGCAGCAGACTATGTTAAAAAATGTCAAAAGCTGCACTGGAGTCTAACAAAACAGCTCCCAATGTTTTTATCGTCAATTTATCTCGGCCAATCATCAGTCACATGTGTAAGTGTTGTGCTTGTTAGGAGTGGCGATATCGTCCGCTATTATCCTCGGTGATGTTCCATCCAAGTTGTCAGACCCAGGTGGCTTGTCATTGTAAAAAAAAAGTAGTTTGCAATATCAGTGGGTTTTGTGATGAGTATGGGGTTAATTTAGGATTGGACCTGAGATATTGTTCTTGAAGGGCTTATCTCTAGTGTGACACAGTCGCAGTCTCACCACTGGAAATTGCTCTGAGAATAATATAAGTCTCACAAAGACAATTTTAATAAATGGTTTGCAATATATTTTTATTTCCTATTATGCTTAAGCAAAAATCAAATGTCTCAGTGGAATTCCAGACGCATTTGACAGCTGTGCTGAGAGATGCTCAATGTTTTGGAATTAAAGGTCCTGTTTTGCCACCACTCAGACGTAGAGAAAGTGGCAACCCAGTCTGAATCCAACCCAGTCTGAATCCAACCCAGTCTGAATCCAACCCAGTCTGAATCCAACCCAGTCTGAATCTAACCAAGTCTGAATCCAACCCAGTCTGTATCCAACCCAGTCTGTATCCAACCCAGTCTGAATCCAACCCAGTCTGAATCCAACCCAGTCTGAATCCAACCCAGTCTGAATCCAACCCAGTCTGAATCTAACCAAGTCTGAATCCAACCCAGTCTGTATCCAACCCAGTCTGTATCCAACCCAGTCTGAATCCAACAAAGTCTGAATCCAACCCAGTCTGTATCCAACCCAGTCTGTATCCAACCCAGTCTGAATCCAACCCAGTCTGAATCCAACCCAGTCTGTATCCAACCCAGTCTGTATCCAACCAAGTCTGAATCCAACCCAGTCTGTATCCAACCCAGTCTGTATCCAACCCAGTCTGTATCCAACCCAGTCTGAATCCAACCCAGTCTGTATCCAACCCAGTCTCAATCTAACCCAGTCTGAATCCAACCCAGTCTGAATCCAACCCAGGCTGAATCTAACCCAGTCTGAATCTAACCAAGTCTGAATCCAACCCAGTCTGTATCCAACCCAGTCTGTATCCAACCCAGTCTGAATCTAACCCAGTCTGAATCCAACCCAGTCTGAATCCAACCCAGTCTGTATCCAACTCAGTCTGAATCTAACCCAGTCTGAATCCAACCCAGTCTGTATCCAAACCAGTCTGAATCCAACCCAGTCTGTATCCAACCAAGTCTGAATCCAACCCAGTCTGTATCCAACCCAGTCTGTATCCAACCCAGTCTGTATCCAACCCAGTCTGAATCCAACCCAGTCTGTATCCAACCCAGTCTCAATCTAACCCAGTCTGAATCCAACCCAGTCTGAATCCAACCCAGGCTGAATCTAACCCAGTCTGAATCTAACCAAGTCTGAATCCAACCCAGTCTGTATCCAACCCAGTCTGTATCCAACCCAGTCTGAATCTAACCCAGTCTGAATCCAACCCAGTCTGAATCCAACCCAGTCTGTATCCAACCCAGTCTCAATCTAACCCAGTCTGAATCCAACCCAGTCTGAATCCAACCCAGGCTGAATCTAACCCAGTCTGAATCTAACCAAGTCTGAATCCAACCCAGTCTGTATCCAACCCAGTCTGTATCCAACCCAGTCTGAATCTAACCCAGTCTGAATCCAACCCAGTCTGAATCCAACCCAGTCTGTATCCAACCCAGTCTGAATCTAACCCAGTCTGAATCCAACCCAGTCTGTATCCAAACCAGTCTGAATCCAACCCAGTCTGTATCCAACCAAGTCTGAATCCAACCCAGTCTGTATCCAACCCAGTCTGTATCCAACCCAGTCTGTATCCAACCCAGTCTGAATCCAACCCAGTCTGTATCCAACCCAGTCTCAATCTAACCCAGTCTGAATCCAACCCAGTCTGAATCCAACCCAGGCTGAATCTAACCCAGTCTGAATCTAACCAAGTCTGAATCCAACCCAGTCTGTATCCAACCCAGTCTGTATCCAACCCAGTCTGAATCTAACCCAGTCTGAATCCAACCCAGTCTGAATCCAACCCAGTCTGTATCCAACCCAGTCTGAATCTAACCCAGTCTGAATCCAACCCAGTCTGTATCCAAACCAGTCTGAATCCAACCCAGTCTGAATCCAACCCAGTCTGAATCCAACCCAGTCTGTATCCAACCCAGTCTGAATCCAACCCAGTCTGAATCTAACCCAGTCTGAATCTAACCCAGTCTGAATCCAACCCAGTCTGAATCTAACCCAGTCTGAATCTAACCCAGTCTGAATCCAACCCAGTCTGTATCCAACCCAGTATGAATCTAACCCAGTCTGAATCCAACCAAGTCTGAATCCAACCCAGTCTGAATCCAACCCAGTCTGAATCTAACCCAGTCTGAATCTAACCCAGTCTGAATCCAACCCAGTCTGAATCCCACCCAGTCTGAATCTAACCCAGTCTGTATCCAACCCCGTCTGAATCCAACCCAGTCTGAATCCAACCCCGTCTGAATCCAACTTAGTCTGAATCCAACCCAGTCTGAATCCAACCCAGTCTGAGTCTAACCTAGTCTGAATCCAACCCAGTCTGAATCCAACCCAGTCTGAATCCAACCCAGTCTGAATCCAACCCAGTCTGAATCTAACCCAGTCTGAATCCACTCAGATGTAGAGAACATGGCAACCCAGTTGAAACCTCATCCATCATTCAGATGAAGGACAAGGCGTCTATTTTCACCTTGCAATTATGTTCCCTCTATCTATTATTATAAAACAAAGTGTGCCCCCAGGCCACTCTTGCATGCCATTGTGAATGTCTAATACTTGTCTTCTGGCTGTTGGGTGCAGTCATAACAAAAAACAGGTGCTGAATGAAGGGGTGGCCTTTGATTTGCTTGTGACATTAAAAGGCACCATTCTCCATCATTCACAGTCACTGCACATTAAATTCAAAATGGCCAATTTAATGTTATCCAATGACGAGGAACTTGATGAATTCACTGTTGTTTCATGTATGACATTCTGCTCATCCTCGTATGTAAATACTATGTCATATTGTTTCATTGTCATATAACTGTGTTTTTCAGCAGTAAATTACCTTTCTATGGTACCCTAGACATAGCTAGTAATATTATTCAGAGAGCGAGAGAGAGAGAAAGAGACAGAGACGGACAGACGGACAGACGGACAGACAGACAGACAGACAGACAGAGACATAGAGAGAGAGAGAGAGAGAGAGAGAGAGAGAGAGAGAGAGAGAGAGAGAGAGAGAGAGGTAAGCTGTGTAGACAGTGAATGACTGACTATATGTCAGTTGTCTCAGGTCTTATAAAATGTCTAAGACAGAACGTTGGCTGTGTGTGTGAGAGCCAAGGACAAACAGAGGCAAAATGGCATCAAGCAGGGAGAGGGGGGAGAGGGAGTGGGAGAGGGAGAGGGAGAGGGAGAGAAGACGTTAAGCCGTGTAGACAGTGAATGAAAGGTAGTATTGCCATTGCGGCAAAACGCTGTTATGGAGGACTCAACTGTGAAATGGCGAAAAAGTGAGAGTTGTGGACATTAGCTAGCTAGCTTCCTGAATGATAGATGCGTCTATGGTTGACTTTGAGTCATTGATCAAGTCCGTTTATGCTGTGGTGGCATCTATGGAGAGATCTCACTGAACATAGCGTTTAGGTGATACAATCTATTGATTCAAAGAATGTTCTCCTCATCAATCTACACACAACAACCCATAATGGCAAAACAAAATCAGGCTTTTAGAAATTTTAGCAAATTTATAACAATTTAAAAACACCTTATTTACATAAGTTTTCAGAATATTTGCTATGAGACTCAAAATCCTGTTTCTATTATTATTAATCATCCTTGAGATGTTTCTGCAACTTGATTGGAGTCCACCTGTGGTGTATTCAAATGATTGGACAGGATTTGGAAAGGCACACACCTGTCTATATAAGGTCCCACAGTTGACAGTGCATGTCAGAGCAAAAACCAAACCATGAGGTCGAAGGAATTGTCCGTAGAGCTCCGAGACAGGATTGTGTTGAGGTACAGATCTGGGGAAGGGTACCAAAACATTTATTCAGCATTGCAGGTCCCCAAGAACACAGTGGCCTCCAACATTCTTAAATGGAAGAATTCTGGAACCACCAAAACTCTTCCTAGAATTGGCGTAGAAGGGCCGTGGTCAGGGAGGTGACCAAGAACCCAATGGTCACTCTGACAAAGCTCCAGAGTTCCTCTGTGGAGATGGGAGAACCTTCCAGAAGGACAACCATCTCTGCAGCACTCCACCAATCAGACCTTTATGGAAGAGTGGCCAGACGGAAGCCACTCTTTAGTAAAAGGCACATGACAGTCCGCTTGGAGTTTGCTAAAAGACACCTAAAGACTCTCAGACCATGAGAAACAAGATTCTCTGGTCTGATGAAACCAAGACTGAACTCTTTGGCCTGAATGCCAAGCATCACGTCTGGAGGAAACCTGGCACCGGGTGGTGGCAGCATCACGCTGTGGGGATGTTTTTCAGCCGCAGTGACTGGGAGACTAGTCCGGATCGGGGGAAAGATGAACGGAGCAAAATACAGAGTGATCCTTGATGAGAACCTGCAACAGAGTTCTCAGGACCTCAGACTGGAGTTATGGTTCACCTTCCAACTGGACAACGACCCTAAGCACACAGCCAAGACAACGCAGATGTGGCTTCGGGACAAGTCTCTGAATGTCCTGGAGTGGTCCAGCCCGATCGAACATCTCTGGAGAGACCTGAAAATAGCTGTGCAGCAACACTCCTCGTCCAACTTGACAGAGCTTGAGAGGCTCTGCAGAGATGAAACTCCACTAATACAGAGGTGTGCCAAGATTGTAGTGTCATACCCAAGAAGACTCTTGGTTGTAATTGCTGCCAAAGTCTGAATACTTATGTCAATGTTTTGTCATTATGGGGTATTGTGTGTAGATTTATAAGGGGGAAAAAACGATTTAATTCATTTCAGAATAAGGCTGTAATGTAACAAAATGTGGAAAAGGTCAAGGGGTCTGAATACTTTCCTAAAGCCCTGTATATATCAACGTTCTATGTAAATTCAACGCTGTAATGTATCTCTGCGGTTCTATACATTGGTTCTATACGGCGGTTCTATACGTTGGTTCTATACGTTGGTTCTATCTGGCAGTTCTATACGTTGGTTCTATCTGGCAGATCTATACGTTGGCTTTATACGGCGGTTCTATCTGGCAGTTCTATACGTTGGTTCTATACGGCGGTTCTATCTGGCAGTTCTATACGTTGGTTCTATACAGCGGTTCTATCTGGCAGTTCTATACGTTGGTTCTATACGGTGGTTCTATCTGGCAGTTCTATACGGCGGTTCTATCTGGCAGTTCTATACGTTGGTTCTATATGGCGGTTCTATCTGGCAGTTCTATACGTTGGTTCTATACGGCGGTTCTATCTGGCAGTTCTATACGGCGGTTCTATCTGGCAGTTCTATACGGCGGTTCTATCTAGCAGTTCTATACGGCGGTTCTATCTGGCAGTTCTATACGTTGGTTCTATACGGCGGTTCTATCTGGCAGTTCTATACGTTGGTTCTATCTGGCAGTTCTATACGTTGGTTCTATCTGGCGGTTCTATCTGGCAGTTCTATACGTTGGTTCTATATGGCGGTTCTATACAGCGGTTCTATCTGGCAGTTCTATACGCCGGTTCTATCTGGCAGTTCTATACATTGGTTCTATCTGGCAGTTCTATACGTTGGTTCTATACGGCGGTTCTATACATTGGTTCTATACACCGGTTCTATTAGGCATTTCTATACGTTGGTTCTATACGGTGGTTCTATCTGGCAGTTCTATACGGCGGTTCTATACTTTGGTTCTATACACCGGTTCTATCTGGCAGTTCTATACGTTGGTTCTATCTGGCAGTTCTAAACGTTGGTTCTATACGTTGGTTCTATCTGGCAGTTCTATACGTTGGTTCTATACGGCGGTTCTATCTGGCAGTTCTATACGTTGGTTCTATACGGCGGTTCTATCTGGCAGTTCTATACGCCGGTTCTATACGGCGGTTCTATCTGGCAGTTCTATACGGCGGTTCTATCTGGCAGTTCTATACGTTGGTTCTATACGGCGGTTCTATCTGGCAGTTCTATACGTTGGTTCTATACGGCGGTTCTATCTGGCAGTTCTATACGCCGGTTCTATCTGGCAGTTCTATACGCCGGTTCTATATGCCGGTTCTATACGGCGGTTCTATACGCCGGTTCTATACGGCGGTTCTATACGGCACAACATGAGGCAGGAATGGGAGTCAAAGTCATGTGAAGCATGTGTGTGTATATGTGTGTATACGTGTGTGTGTGTGTATATGTGAGTGTATATGTGTGTGTGTGTGTATATATGTGAGTGTATATGTGTGTGTGTATATATGTGTGTGTGTCTATGTGGTGTGTGTGTATATGTGAGTGTGTATATATGTGTGTGTATATGTGTATATGTTTGTGTATATATGCGTGTGTATACGTGTGTGTATATGTGTGTGTGTGTGTGTGTATATGTGAGTGTGTGTGTGTGTGTGTGTGTGTGTGTGTGCGTGTGTGTGTGTATATATGCGTGTGTGTATACGTGTGTGTGTGTGTGTGTGTGTTTGCGTGTGTGTGTGTGTGTGTGTGTGTGTGTGTGTGTAGTGAACCATACTCTATGTGTACAGTCGTGATCAGCACAACCAGATCTCACAGACTCACGTCAGAATTAGACGTTCATCCATGTTTGTTCAAACGTACAATTTCGACGTTGTTGCAAACTCAAATTTCGAACGTCGAAGTGTTTAAGGTTAAGGTTAGGCATTAACTCCGAATGGTTAAGGTTAGGGTCAAGATTTGGAATAGGCTTAAAACAAGAATATAAAAATGTATATCGCTGGATTCAAACTGGCAACCTTTGGAATCAGAGGCAGATGTTTACGTCGGTCTCCATCCCCTCCACAACGCCAAACCAAAACCCGAAATCTACTTGAACTTAACATCGCTTACTGTTGCCCCTAGTGGCCAATCTCCACATCATCGCCCGACTTCCTCAGACATGGACGGACGTCGAATTCTGACTTGTCATCAGGGGTGACCTGGCTGCATCAGCAATGAGGTAAAGGAGTGCATTAGAGGGATGGTTTTCTAAAACAACACTCTGCACCCGTATCTCCTCACTGCCAACCTCTCCTACACAGGGGTGAGTAACAGGCATTAACTCCAACCACTCCTACACAGGGGTGAGTAACAGGCATTAACTCCAACCACTCCTACACAGGGGTGAGTAACAGAGAGATCATCTGTACCTAGAGAGTCTATACATGCCAGCCTGATCTCAGGTTTTTCAATGACTTTCGATGACTTTATAGGTAAAGCCCTGTGTTCCGTACAATCATGTGACGTGTCTTGATTTGAACCTATATTTTTAAGCTTTTTCATCAAACTGTCCCGTTTACATTGTACGTCAGATGGTCCTGCACTGTTGTCAGATAATTGCTGAATTTCTGGATAAAATCTTAAAATACAGGATAAAATCTTAAAATACAGGATCAAATCTTAAAATACAGGATCAAATCTTGCTACGTCACATGACTGCACAAAACACAGGGTCCTACCAGAGCACGGAGAACAGATCACAAGATTCACAGATGTTGCTAACCTGTAGTTCTGTTCTGCCCTCCAGTAATCTGTAGTTCTGTTCTTGCCCTCCAGTAATCTGTAATTCTGTTCTTGCCCTCCAGTAATCTGTAGTTCTGTTCTGCCCTCCAGTAATCTGTAGTTCTGTTCTTGCCCTCCAGTAATCTGTAGTTCTGTTCTTGCCTTCCAGTAATCTGTAGTTCTGTTCTTGCCCTCCAGTAACCTGTAGTTCTGTTCTTGCCCTCCAGTAATCTGTAGTTCTGTTCTTGCCCTCCAGTAATCTGTAGTTCTGTTCTTGCCCTCCAGTAATCTGTAGTTCTGTTCTTGCCCTCCAGTAATCTGTAGTTCTGTTCTTGCCCTCCAGTAATCTGTAGTTCTGTTCGTGCCCTCCAGTAATCTGTAGTTCTGTTCTTGCCCTCCAGTAACAAAAATTAGCATATTTCCCATTCATATATTTCACATTAACATATTTTACATTAACATAATTCACATTAACATATTTCATATTAACATACTTCACATTCAAATGCCTGTCTATTATACAGCAATAAAATATTAAGAACACATGGAAATAAATGTATTTTGGAGAAAAACAACTCTGATAATGTGATTTGCACCATAGACAGTTGACGGCCTGTGAGATAACTTAGTTTAAACGAGGAACATAGCCATGTTTTCTTTACCATGAACCAGTGGGATGACAAATGAACCACGACTTCGGTGCTGATTGAACAGAATGACATTTACCGCCTCCTCCCTGACATAGTGTGGAGAACAGGGGTAAAACACCATTAGTTTTTAGTGCTGACCTGACCTGCATTCTTCACTTCCTGCTTCACTGCCCCTATTGACAACCCAATCACCATCAGAGCCTAAATGACCATCCGTGTTTCACAGTTGCCTTCATTCTCATTAGATGAAGTGCAACTGGGCTCTCCTCTCAGCCATGTGGATGGTATCATGACGGAAGGTAGGCATGGCACGGCACAACACCTCATTAGAATACTTAGCCCATCATGCATCTGTCTCATTACTGAAGGACGAATCATTTAATTACAATGATTAGACCCATCCCTCTCTTCCTCTCTAGCTCCATTCATCCAAATATCTCTCCCCCCTCATCCCCAACTCTTGCTGTCTCCCTCTCCATTGATCCACTCTCCTCCTCTCTCCATTCATCCATGTCTCTCCCCCACACACTCTCTCTCTCTCTCTCTCTCTCTTTCTCTCTCTCTCTCTCTCTCTCTCTCTCTCTCTCTCTCTCTCTCTCTCGCTCTCTCTCTCTCGCTCTCTCTCTCTCGCTCTCTCTCTCTCGCTCTCTCTCTCGCTCTCTCTCTCTCTTTCTCTCTCTCTCTCTCTCAATTCAAAGGGCTTTATTGGCTTGATAAACATATGTTTACATTGCCAAAGCGAGTGAAATAGATCATGAACAAAATGGAAATATACTAAAATCAAATCAAATTGTATTTGTCACATACACATAGTTAGCAGATGTTAATGCAAGTGTTGCGAAATGCTTGTGCTTCTAGTTCCGACCATGCAGTAATATCAAACAAGTAATCTAACCTAACAATTTCACAACAACTACCTCATACACACACGTGTAAAGGAATGAATAAGAATATGTACATATAAATATATGGATGAGCGATGGCCGAACGGCATAGGCAAGATGGAGTAGATGGTATATAGTACTGCATATACATATGAGATGAGTAATGTAGGGTATGTAACCATTATATAAAGTGGCATTGTTTAAAGTGGCTAGTGGTACATTTATTACATAAATTTTTCATTATTAAAGTGGCTGGAGTTGAGTCAGTATGTTGGCAGCAGCCACTCAATGTTAGTGGTGGCTGTTGAACAGTCTGATGGCCTTGAGATAGACGCTGTTTTTCAGTCTGTACTGTACTGACCTCGCCTTCTGGATGATAGCGGGGGGAACAGGCAGTGGCTCGGGTGGTTGTTGTCCTTGATGATCTTTTTGGCCTTCCTGTGACATCGGGTGGTGTAGGTGTCCTGGAGAGCAGGTAGTTTGATGCGTTGTGCAGACCTCACTACCCTCTGGAGAGCCTTACGGTTGTGGGCAGAGCAGTTGCCGTACCAGGCGGTGATACAGACCGACAGGATGCTCTCGATTGTGCATCTATAAACGTTTGTGAGTGTTTTTGGTGACAAGCCGAATTGCTTCAGCCTCCCGAGGTTAAAGAGGCGCGGCTGTCTGTGTGGGTGGACCATTTCACTTTGTCCGTGATGTGTACGACGAGGAACTTAAAACTTTCCACCTTCTCCACTACTGTCCCGTCGATGTGGATAGGGGGGCTGAAATAATTTAAATATTTATTTAAATAAACTTAAATAAATAAACAGTTAATAAATAAACACCATCTCCTTGAAGAGAAACAGTAAAAGCAAAACAGTTAGAAAGGGATTGGAAGAAAGTTTGTCAGAAAGAGATCATCATTTCATCATATCATTTGAACATAAAACCTTTCTAATCTATTCAGTTATTATCTTTTCTTTGCTTATTTGTGTAGTTATCTTACTTCCTACCACCATCTTAGTTTAGTTATCTTACTTCCTACCACCATCTTAGTTTAGTTATCTTACTTCCTAACACCATCTTAGTTTAGTTATCTTACTTCCTAACACCATCTTAGTTTAGTTTTTTTACTTCCTACCACCATCTTAGATGAGCTATCGTACTTCCTACCAGCATCTTAGTTTAGTTATCTTACTTCCTACCACCATCTTAGTTTAGTTATCTTACTTCCTACCACCTTCTGAGTTTAGTTATCTTACTTCCTAACACCATCTAAGTTTAGTTATTTGACTTCCTACCACCTTCTGAGTTGTCACGTCCCCTGCCTCAGTCAGCCTTGGGTTGGGGTTGAATCACAGTCAGGTGAAATGACATAAGCACCATCATCTCTCCTAATACTTCACATGAGACTCTCCCTGTATTCACGTTGTTCTCATGACTAAGTATTTGCCACGGCAGTCTAAACACTCTGACCTTCATACCAGGCTGTGATTTTGTTATTCTCTAAAACATCTGAGAACAAAAACAGTTTATCCTAATTTAGAGCATGACCTGTTTTCCACCCCCAGAGGACTTTACTAACAGTTTACAGACATCCCTGGCGGATTGGGGTCATTATTCAAAATTATAGACAGGTCAAAGTTCATATCTGTCAATCACCACATCCTCATCGGCAGACTCGATAGCCTTGGTTTCTCAAATGATTGCCTCGCCTGGTTCACCAACTAATTCTCTGATAGAGTTCAGTGTGTCAAATCGGAGGGCCTGTTGTCCGGGCCTCTGGCAGTCTCTATGGGGGTGCCGCAGGGTTCAATTCTTGGACCGACTCTCTTCTCTGTATACATCAACGATGTCGCTCTTGCTGCTGGTGAGTCTCTGATCCACCTCTACGCAGACGACACCATTCTGTATACTTCTGGCCCTTCTTTGGACACTGTGTTAACAACCCTCCAGGCAAGCTTCAATGCCACACAACTCTCCTTCCGTGGCCTCCAATTGCTCTTAAATATAAGTAAAACTAAATGCATGCTCTGCAACCGACCGCTCCCTGCATCTGCCTGCCTGTCCAACATCACTACTCTGGACGGCTCTGACTTAGAATACGTGGACAACTACAAATACCTAGGTGTCTGGTTAGACTGTAAACTCTCCTTCCAGACTCACATCAAACATCTCCAATGCAAAGCTAAATCTAGAATTGGCTTCCTATTTCGCAACAAAGTGTCACGACTTCTACCGAAGTCGTTACCTCTCCTTGTTCAGGCGGTGCTTGGCGGTCGACGTCACCGGTCTTCTAGCCATCATTGATCCATTTTTCATTTTCCATTGGTTTTGTCTTGTCTTCCCACACACCTGTTTTCAATCCCATTCATTACTTGTTGTGTATTTAACCCTCTGTTTTCCCTCATGTCTTTGTCAGAGATTGTTTATTGTCAGTGTTGTGTTTATTGTACAGGTGCGCGACGGGTCCTCATACCCCATGTTAGTTTATATTCATTGTTCTTATCAGTGTTATGGAGCATGTTACGTGGACATTCATTAAAAGACTCCATTTAACCCTCCGTTTGACTCTCCTGTGCCTGACTTCCCTGCCACCTATACACACGACTTTGACACAAAGCCTCCTTCACTCATGCTGCCAAACAAACCCTTGTAAAACTGACCATCCTACCGATCCTCGACTTCGGCGACGTCATCTACAAAATAGCCTCCAATACCCTACTCAATAATTTGGATGCAGTCTATCACAGTGCAATCCGTTTTGTCACTAAAGCCCCATATACTACCCACCACTGCGACCTATACGCTCTCGTTGGCTGGCCCTTGCTTCATACTCGTCGCCAAACCCACTGGCTTTAGGTCATCTACAAGACCCTGCTAGGTAAAGTCGCCCCTTATCTCAGCTCGCTGGTCACCATAGCAGCACCCACATGTAGCACGCGCTCCAGCAGGTATATCTCTCTGGTCACCCCAAAACCAATTCTCCATTTGGCCGCCTCTCCTTCCAGTTCTCTGCTGCCAATGACTGGAACGAACTACAAAAATCTCTGAAACTGGAAACACTTATCTCCCTCACTAGCTTTAAGCACCAGCTGTCAGAGCAGCTCACAGATTACTGCACCTGTACATAGCCCATCTATAATTTAGCCCAAACAACTACCTCTTCCCCATACTGTATTTATTTATTTTGTTCCTTTGCACCCCATTATTTTAATTTCTACTTTGCACATTCTTCCACTGCAAATCTACCATTCCAGTGTTTTAATTGCTATATTGTATTCACTTCGCCACCATGGCCTTTTTATTACCTTTTACCTCCCTTATCTCACCTCATTTGCTCACATGTATATAGACTTATTTTTCTACTGTATTACTGACTGTATGTTTGTTTTACTCCATGTGTAACTCTGTGTTATATGGGTCGAACTGCTTTGCTTTATCTTGGCCAGGTCGCATTTGTAAATCAACTTGCCTACCTGGTTAAATAAAGGTGTTCTCAACTTGCCTACCTGGTTAAATAAAGGTAAAATAAAAAAATATTGACTCTGAAGATAAGAGCAAGGGGTTAAGTTATTATCATATCAATAATAAACACTGTCGGTATCTGCCAGGCACTTTGGGACAACAAGAAAGATGCTGCAGTTAATCACTAAACTGGTGGTTCAGGCCTGGACATGACCCCTGGACATGACCCCTGGACATGACCCCTGGACATGACACCTGGACATGACCCCTGGACACGACCCCTGGACACGACCCCTGGACACGACCCCTGGACACGACCCCTGGACATGACCCCTGGACATGACCCCTGGACATGACCCCTGGACACGACCCCTGGACATGACCCCTGGACATGACCCCTGGACATGAGTTATGAGTTTAAAAAAAACATAACATGACCCACTACTTGGTTTGGATTATGGGACTTGGAACATTGAACTTGATTTGACTGAACACTCTGCACTGTTTAGAGCCATGTTGTGAACTAGTGAACGTGGAATATGTAGTGTAGGGAACATAAGACAACAAACGTGTTTGTCAATGTTAATGTCCTCAGCTCTGTTGAATATTTACTGTAAATAAACTTCAGAACGGAATATTTTGTCTGTTATCTCAATATCAATGTCCGCAGTTCTCGGAAATACACTTCAATGGACAGATAAGCGTTTGTTTTTATGGCAAAGGGTTGAGACCTTTTTTGGTACAGTGTTCTACTCTTTATGTGTTTCTATCCCACGTTTTTTTGACTGGCATATCTTAATTTGATCACTCTGTTGTCACAGAGAATTGCAGTGTACTCACGGTTTAAAATGAAGTGTATGGTTCCGCATGTGATTCTTTGGAGTGGTGTGAATTGTTGTTGTTTACACGCTGCATGGGAAACTAGTCACAGCACTTCCACTGAACTGAGTTTATATCCTGTCATAGTGATGTCATAGTGATGTCATAGGGATGTCATAGGGATGTCGTAGTGATGTCATAGTGATGTCATAGGGATGTCGTAGTGATGTCATGGTGATGTCATAGGGATGTCGTAGGGATGTCATAGGGATGTCATAGTGATGTCATAGGGATGTCGTAGGGATGTCGTAGTGATGTCATAGGGATGCCGTAGTGATGTCATAGGGATGTCGTAGTGATGTCATAGGGATGTCATAGGGATGTCATAGTGATGTCATAGGGATGTCGTAGTGATGTCATAGGGATGTCATAGGGATGCCATAGTGATGATGTACTATGACATGCTCAGTAGTACAACCTGCAGCCACAACCATGTTAACAGAGACAGACATAGGTCTGATTTAGTCAAACTAATCAAAGATGGGAAACTGTAATAAGAGTACAAAGGTGTCTACAAACACAAAACCTGTGCTAAAAAGGTCAGGTACTACTGTTGTCCAGTGCCCAGTATTACGATCAATAGGCTAAACTCATCACAGTAAACAAACATGAACTTATCTTTCTTCACTGTTCATTTAGGAAGAAAACAATAAAGTACTCTCTTTCACGAACTCACCTGCTTTCTCTCTCTGTGTCGCTCTGTCTCTCCATCTCTCTCTCTCTCTCTCCCTCTCTCCCTCTCTCTGTGTCTCTCATTCTCTCTCCATCTCTGTCTCTCGCTCTCTCTCCATCTTTCCCTCTCTCACTCTCTCTTTCTTTCTCTATCTCTCTGTGTCTCTCGGGTTTTTCTCCATTTCTCTCTCTCTCTCTCCATCTCTCTCTGTCTCTCTCTCCCTCTGTGTCTCTCTCTCTCTCTCTCTCTCTCTCTCTCTCTCCATCTCTCTCCGTCTCTCTCTCCCTCTGTGTCTCTCGCTCTCTCTCCATCTCTCTCTCTCTCAATTTATTAAGGGCTTTATTGGCATAGGAAACGTATGTTTACATTGCCAAAGCAAGTTAAATAGATAATAAACAAAAGTTACAGTGCCTTGCGAAAGTATTCGGCCCCCTTGAACTTTGCAACCTTTTGCCACATTTCAGGCTTCAAACATAAAGATATAAAACGGTATTTTTTTGTGAAGAATCAACAAGTGGGACACAATCATGAAGTGGAACGACATTTATTGGATATTTCAAACCTTTTTTAACAAATCAAAAACTGATAAATTGGGCGTCCACATTTCTCTTATTTGTTAAAAAAAGGGAGATAATCAAAGTTTTTTTAATTATTTTTTTTATTATTTGTGGATCTGCATAATCTGAGGGAAAAATGTCTCTAATGTGGTCATACATTTGGCAGGAGGTTAGGAAGTGCAGCTCAGTTTCCACCTCATTTTGTGGGCAGTGTGCACATAGCCTGTCTTCTCTTGAGAGCCATGTCTGCCTACGGCGGCCTTTCTCAATAGCAAGGCTATGCTCACTAAGTCTGTACATAGTCAAAGCTTTCCTTAAGTTTGGGTCAGTTACAGTGGTCAGGTATTCCGCCGCTGTGTACTCTCTGTTTAGGGCCAAATAGCATTCTAGTTTGCTCTGTTTTTTTGTTAATTCTTTCCAATGTGTCAAGTAATTATCTTTTTGTTTTCTCATGATTTGGTTGGGTCTAATTGTTTGTGAACAGAGCCCCAGGACCAGCTTGCTTAGGGGACTCTTCTCCAGGTTCATCTCTCTGTAGGTGATGGCCCTCTCTCTCCCTCTCTCTCCCTCTCTTCATCCTCTCTCTCTCTCCCACCTCTCTCTCCCTCTCTCTCAGTCCTTGCCCTCTCTCCCCCCTCTCCGTTTCTTCCTCCACCTCTTCATCCCTGACACCACAGAGAGATGATCATGTTTAATTAATGTGATGGGGTCTTAAACACAATGCATTTCTAAATGTAAATGTGCGCCACATAGTCTAAATAAACTGCCAAAATAAAACTTTCAATTGACAGGTTTTGGCTTCTTTTCAAAGGGTTGGTGCATTAACCCATAGCACCATCCCTCATAGTACTAACCCATAGCCCCATCCCTCATAGTACTAACCCATAGCCCCATCCCTCATAGTACTAACCCATAGCCCCATCCCACATAGTACTAACCCATAGCCCCATCCCTCATAGTATTAACCCATAGCCCCATCCCTCATAGTACTAACCCATAGCCCCATCCCTCATAGTACTAACCCATAGCCCCATCCCACATAGTACTAACCCATAGCCCCATCCCTCATAGTATTAACCCATAGCCCTATCCCTCATAGTACTAACCCATAGTCCCATCCC
The DNA here is from genome assembly GCF_057628025.1 of Oncorhynchus mykiss. Lineage (NCBI taxonomy): Eukaryota > Metazoa > Chordata > Actinopteri > Salmoniformes > Salmonidae > Oncorhynchus > Oncorhynchus mykiss. Next base: position 39,804,764 of record NC_143045.1, read on the forward strand.
TCATAGTACTAATCCATAGCCCCATCCCTCATAGTACTAACCCATAGCCCCATCCCTCATAGTATTAACCCATAGCCCCATCCCTCATCACTCATAATATTAACCCATAGTCCCATCCCTCATAGTATTAACCCATAGCCCCATCCCTCATAGTGCTAACCCATAGTCCCATCCCTCATAGTATTAACCCATAGCCCCATCCCTCATAGTACTAACCCATAGTCCCATCCCTCACAGTACTAACCCATAGCCCCATCCCTCATAGTATTAACCCATAGCCCAATCCCCCATCCCTCATAGTACTAACCCATAGCCCCATCCCTCATAGTACTAACCCATAGCCCCATCCCTCATAGTACTAACCCATAGCCCCATCCCTCATAGTATTAACCCATAGCCCCATCCCTCATAGTACTAACCCATAGTCCCATCCCTCACAGTACTAACCAATAGCCCCATCCCTCATAGTATTAACCCATAGCCCCATCCCTCATAGTACTAACCCATAGTCCCATCCCTCACAGTACTAACCCATAGCCCCATCCCTCATAGTATTAACCCATAGCCCCATACCCCATCCCTCATAGTATTAACCCATAGCCCCATCCCTCATAGTACTAACCCATAGTCCCATCCCTCATAGTACTAACCTATAGCCCCATCCCTCATAGTACTAACCCATAGTCCCATCCCTCATAGTACTAATCCATAGCCCCATCCCTCATAGTACTAACCCATAGTCCCATCCCTCATAGTATTAACCCATAGCCCCATCCCTCATCCCTCATAATATCAACCCATAGTCCCATCCCTCATAGTATTAACCCATAGCCCCATCCCTCATATTGCTAACCCATAGTCCCATCCCTCATAGTATTAACCCATAGCCCCATCCCTCATAGTACTAACCCATAGTCCCATCCCTCACAGTACTAACCCATAGCCCCATCCCTCATAGTATTAACCCATAGCCCAATCCCCCATCCCTCATAGTATTAACACATAGCCCCATCCCACATAGTATTAACCCATAGCCCCATCCCTCATAGTACTAAACCATAGTCCCATCTCTCATAGTATTAACCCATAGCCCCATCCCTCATCCCTCATAGTACTTACCCATAGCCCCATCCCTCATAGTATTAAACCAATCCCCCATCCCTCATAGTATTAACCCATAGCCCCATCCCTCATAGTACTAACCCATAGTCCCACCCCTCATAGTACTAACCCATAGGCCCATCCCTCATAGTACTAACCCATAGCCCCATCCCTCATAGTACTAACCCATAGCCCCATCCCTCATAGTACTAACCCATAGCCCCATCCCTCATAGTATTAACCTATAGACCCATCCCTCATAGTACTAACCCATAGACCCATCCCTCATAGTATTAACCAATAGCCCCATCCCTCATCCCTCATAGTACTAACCCATAGCCCCATCCCTCATAGTACAAACCCATAGCCCCATCCCTCATCCTCATAGTACTAACCCATAGCACCATCCCTCATAGTATTAACCCATAGCCCCATCCCTCATAGTACTAACCCATACCCACATCCCTCATAGTACTAACCCACAGTCCCACCCCTCATAGTACTAACCCATAGGCCCATCCCTCATAGTACTAACCCATAGCCCCATCCCTCATAGTACTAACCCATAGCCCCATCCCTCATAGTACTAATCCATAGCCCCAACCCTCATAGTACTAACCCATAGTCCCATCCCTCATAGTACTAACCCATAGACCCATCCCTCATAGTATTAACCAATAGCCCCATCCCTCATCCCTCATAGTACTAACCCATAGCCCCATCCCTCATAGTACTAACCCATAGCCCCATCCCTCATCCTCATAGTACTAACCCATAGCACCATCCCTCATAGTATTAACCCATAGCCCCATCCCTCATAGTACTAACCCATACACACATCCCTCATAGTACTAACCCATAGCCCCATCCCTCATCCCTCATAGTACTAACACATAGCCCCATCCCCCATCCCTCATACTATTAACCCATAGCCCCATCCCCCATCCCTCATAGTATTAACCCATAGCCCCATCCCTCATAGTATTAACCCATAGCCACATCCCTCATAGTACTAACCCATAGCCCCATCCCTCATCCCTCATAGTACTAACCCATAGCCCCATCCCCATCCCTCATAGTATTAACCCATAGCCTCATCCCCCATCCCTCATTGTACTAACCCATAGTCCCATCCATCATAGTACTAACCCATAGCCCCATCCCTCATAGTATTAACCCATAGCCCCATCCCTCATAGTATTAACCAATAGCCCCCTCCCTCATCCCTCATAGTACTAACCCACAGCCCCATCCCTCATAGAATTAACCCATAGCCCCATCCCTCATAGTACTAACCCATAGCCACATCCCTCATAGTACTAACCCATAGCCCCATCCCTCATCCCTCATAGTACTAACCCATAGCCCCGTCCCCATCCCTCATAATAATAATCCATAGCCCCATCCCCCATCCCTCATAGTATTAACCCATAGCCCCCTCCCTCATAGTATTATCCCATAGCCACATCCCTCATAGTATTAACCCATAGCCCCATCCCTCATCCCTCATCCCTCATAGTACTAACCCATAGCCCCGTCCCCATCCCTCATAACAATAATCCATAGCCCCATCCCCCATCCCTCATAGTATTAACCCATAGCCCCCTCCCTCATAGTATTATCCCATAGCCACATCCCTCATAGTATTAACCCATAGCCCCATCCCTCATCCCTCATCCCTCATAGTACTAACCCATAGCCCCGTCCCCATCCCTCATAATAATAATCCATAGCCCCATCCCCCATCCCTCATAGTATTAACCCATAGCCCCCTCCCTCATAGTATTATCCCATAGCCACATCCCTCATAGTATTAACCCATAGCCCCATCCCTCATCCCTCATCCCTCATAGTACTAACCCATAGCCCATTCCCCATCCCTCATAGTATTAACCCATAGCCCCATCCCCAATCCCTCATAGTATTAACCCACAGCCCCATCCCTCATAGTATTAACCCATAGCCCCATCCCTCATAGTACTAACCCATAGCCCCATCCCTCATAGTATTAACCCATAGCCCCATCCCCCATCCCTCATGGTATTAACCCATAGCCCCATCCCTCATAGTACTAACCCATAGCCCATTCCATCATAATATTAACCCATAGCCCCATCCCTCAAAGTATTAACCCATAGCCCCATCCCTCATAGTACTAACCCATAGCCCCATCCCTCATAGTACTAACCCATAGCCCCATCCCTCATAGTATTAACCCATTGCCCCATCCCTCATCCCTCATAGTATTAACCCATAGCACCATCCCTCATAGTACTAACCCATAGCCCCATCCCCCATCCCTCATATTATTAACCCATAGCCCCATCCCTCATCACTCATAGTATTAACCCATCGCCCCATCCCTCATAGTACTAACCCATAGCCCCATCCCTCATAGTACTGAACCATAGCCCCATCCCTCATAGTACTAACCCATAGCCCCATCCCTCATAGTATTAACCCATAGCCCCATCCCTCATAGTACTGACACATTGCCCCATCCCTCATAGTACTAACCCATAGCCCCATCCCTCATAGTATTAACCCATAGCTCCATCCCTCATAGTACTAACCCATAGCCCAATCCCTCATAGTATTAACCCATATCCGGATCCCTCATAGTACTGACCCATAGCCCCATCCCTCATAGTACTAACCCATAGCCCCATCCCTCATAATACTAGCCCATAGCCCCATCCCTCATAGTACTGACCCATAGCCCCATCCCTCATAGTACTAACCCATAGCCCCATCCCTCATAGTACTAACCCATAGCCCCATCCCCCATCCCTCATAGCATTAACCCATAGCCCCATCCCTCATCCCTCATAGTATTAACCCATAGCCCCATCCCTCATAGTACTAACCCATAGCCCCATCCCTCATAGTATTAACCCATATCCCCATCCCTCATAGTACTGACCCATAGCCCCATCCCTCATAGTACTAACCCATAGCCCATCCCTCATAGTACTAACCCATAGCCCCATCCCTCATAGTACTGACCCATAGCCCCATCCCTCATAGTACTAACCCATAGCCCCATCCCTCATAGTATTAACCCATAGCCCCATCCCTCATAAGATTAACCCATAGCCCCATCCCTCATAATACTAACCCATAGCCCCATCCCTCATAGTATTAACCCATATCCCAATTCCTCATAGTACTAACCCATAGCTCCATCCCTCATAGTACTAACCCATAGCCCCATCCTTCATAGTGTTAACCCATAGCCCCATCCCTCATAGTACTAACCCATAGCCCCATCCCTCATAGTACTAACCAACGAACTACAAAAATCTCTGAAACTGGAAACACTTATCTCCCTCACTAGCTTTAAGCACCAGCTGTCAGAGCAGCTCACAGATTACTGCACCTGTACATAGCCCATCTATAATTTAGCCCAAACAACTACCTCTTCCCCATACTGTATTTATTTATTTTGTTCCTTTGCACCCCATTATTTTAATTTCTACTTTGCACATTCTTCCACTGCAAATCTACCATTCCAGTGTTTTAATTGCTATATTGTATTCACTTCGCCACCATGGCCTTTTTATTACCTTTTACCTCCCTTATCTCACCTCATTTGCTCACATGTATATAGACTTATTTTTCTACTGTATTACTGACTGTATGTTTGTTTTACTCCATGTGTAACTCTGTGTTATATGGGTCGAACTGCTTTGCTTTATCTTGGCCAGGTCGCATTTGTAAATCAACTTGCCTACCTGGTTAAATAAAGGTGTTCTCAACTTGCCTACCTGGTTAAATAAAGGTAAAATAAAAAAATATTGACTCTGAAGATAAGAGCAAGGGGTTAAGTTATTATCATATCAATAATAAACACTGTCGGTATCTGCCAGGCACTTTGGGACAACAAGAAAGATGCTGCAGTTAATCACTAAACTGGTGGTTCAGGCCTGGACATGACCCCTGGACATGACCCCTGGACATGACCCCTGGACATGACACCTGGACATGACCCCTGGACACGACCCCTGGACACGACCCCTGGACACGACCCCTGGACACGACCCCTGGACATGACCCCTGGACATGACCCCTGGACATGACCCCTGGACACGACCCCTGGACATGACCCCTGGACATGACCCCTGGACATGAGTTATGAGTTTAAAAAAAACATAACATGACCCACTACTTGGTTTGGATTATGGGACTTGGAACATTGAACTTGATTTGACTGAACACTCTGCACTGTTTAGAGCCATGTTGTGAACTAGTGAACGTGGAATATGTAGTGTAGGGAACATAAGACAACAAACGTGTTTGTCAATGTTAATGTCCTCAGCTCTGTTGAATATTTACTGTAAATAAACTTCAGAACGGAATATTTTGTCTGTTATCTCAATATCAATGTCCGCAGTTCTCGGAAATACACTTCAATGGACAGATAAGCGTTTGTTTTTATGGCAAAGGGTTGAGACCTTTTTTGGTACAGTGTTCTACTCTTTATGTGTTTCTATCCCACGTTTTTTTGACTGGCATATCTTAATTTGATCACTCTGTTGTCACAGAGAATTGCAGTGTACTCACGGTTTAAAATGAAGTGTATGGTTCCGCATGTGATTCTTTGGAGTGGTGTGAATTGTTGTTGTTTACACGCTGCATGGGAAACTAGTCACAGCACTTCCACTGAACTGAGTTTATATCCTGTCATAGTGATGTCATAGTGATGTCATAGGGATGTCATAGGGATGTTGTAGTGATGTCATAGTGATGTCATAGGGATGTCGTAGTGATGTCATGGTGATGTCATAGGGATGTCGTAGGGATGTCATAGGGATGCCGTAGTGATGTCATAGGGATGTCGTAGTGATGTCATAGGGATGTCATAGGGATGTCATAGTGATGTCATAGGGATGTCGTAGTGATGTCATAGGGATGTCGTAGTGATGTCATAGGGATGTCATAGTGATGTCATAGGGATGTCGTAGTGATGTCATAGGGATGTCATAGGGATGCCATAGTGATGATGTACTATGACATGCTCAGTAGTACAACCTGCAGCCACAACCATGTTAACAGAGACAGACATAGGTCTGATTTAGTCAAACTAATCAAAGATGGGAAACTGTAATAAGAGTACAAAGGTGTCTACAAACACAAAACCTGTGCTAAAAAGGTCAGGTACTACTGTTGTCCAGTGCCCAGTATTACGATCAATAGGCTAAACTCATCACAGTAAACAAACATGAACTTATCTTTCTTCACTGTTCATTTAGGAAGAAAACAATAAAGTACTCTCTTTCACGAACTCACCTGCTTTCTCTCTCTGTGTCGCTCTGTCTCTCCATCTCTCTCTCTCTCTCTCCCTCTCTCCCTCTCTCTGTGTCTCTCATTCTCTCTCCATCTCTGTCTCTCGCTCTCTCTCCATCTTTCCCTCTCTCACTCTCTCTTTCTTTCTCTATCTCTCTGTGTCTCTCGGGTTTTTCTCCATTTCTCTCTCTCTCTCTCCATCTCTCTCTGTCTCTCTCTCCCTCTGTGTCTCTCTCTCTCTCTCTCTCTCTCTCCATCTCTCTCCGTCTCTCTCTCCCTCTGTGTCTCTCGCTCTCTCTCCATCTCTCTCTCTCTCAATTTATTAAGGGCTTTATTGGCATAGGAAACGTATGTTTACATTGCCAAAGCAAGTTAAATAGATAATAAACAAAAGTTACAGTGCCTTGCGAAAGTATTCGGCCCCCTTGAACTTTGCGACCTTTTGCCACATTTCAGGCTTCAAACATAAAGATATAAAACGGTATTTTTTTGTGAAGAATCAACAAGTGGGACACAATCATGAAGTGGAACGACATTTATTGGATATTTCAAACCTTTTTTAACAAATCAAAAACTGATAAATTGGGCGTCCACATTTCTCTTATTTGTTAAAAAAAGGGAGATAATCAAAGTTTTTTTAATTATTTTTTTTATTATTTGTGGATCTGCATAATCTGAGGGAAAAATGTCTCTAATGTGGTCATACATTTGGCAGGAGGTTAGGAAGTGCAGCTCAGTTTCCACCTCATTTTGTGGGCAGTGTGCACATAGCCTGTCTTCTCTTGAGAGCCATGTCTGCCTACGGCGGCCTTTCTCAATAGCAAGGCTATGCTCACTAAGTCTGTACATAGTCAAAGCTTTCCTTAAGTTTGGGTCAGTTACAGTGGTCAGGTATTCCGCCGCTGTGTACTCTCTGTTTAGGGCCAAATAGCATTCTAGTTTGCTCTGTTTTTTTGTTAATTCTTTCCAATGTGTCAAGTAATTATCTTTTTGTTTTCTCATGATTTGGTTGGGTCTAATTGTTTGTGAACAGAGCCCCAGGACCAGCTTGCTTAGGGGACTCTTCTCCAGGTTCATCTCTCTGTAGGTGATGGCCCTCTCTCTCCCTCTCTCTCCCTCTCTTCATCCTCTCTCTCTCTCCCACCTCTCTCTCCCTCTCTCTCAGTCCTTGCCCTCTCTCCCCCCTCTCCGTTTCTTCCTCCACCTCTTCATCCCTGACACCACAGAGAGATGATCATGTTTAATTAATGTGATGGGGTCTTAAACACAATGCATTTCTAAATGTAAATGTGCGCCACATAGTCTAAATAAACTGCCAAAATAAAACTTTCAATTGACAGGTTTTGGCTTCTTTTCAAAGGGTTGGTGCATTAACCCATAGCACCATCCCTCATAGTACTAACCCATAGCCCCATCCCTCATAGTACTAACCCATAGCCCCATCCCTCATAGTACTAACCCATAGCCCCATCCCACATAGTACTAACCCATAGCCCCATCCCTCATAGTATTAACCCATAGCCCCATCCCTCATAGTACTAACCCATAGCCCCATCCCTCATAGTACTAACCCATAGCCCCATCCCACATAGTACTAACCCATAGCCCCATCCCTCATAGTATTAACCCATAGCCCTATCCCTCATAGTACTAACCCATAGTCCCATCCCTCATAGTACTAATCCATAGCCCCATCCCTCATAGTACTAACCCATAGCCCCATCCCTCATAGTATTAACCCATAGCCCCATCCCTCATCACTCATAATATTAACCCATAGTCCCATCCCTCATAGTATTAACCCATAGCCCCATCCCTCATAGTGCTAACCCATAGTCCCATCCCTCATAGTATTAACCCATAGCCCCATCCCTCATAGTACTAACCCATAGTCCCATCCCTCACAGTACTAACCCATAGCCCCATCCCTCATAGTATTAACCCATAGCCCAATCCCCCATCCCTCATAGTACTAACCCATAGCCCCATCCCTCATAGTACTAACCCATAGCCCCATCCCTCATAGTACTAACCCATAGCCCCATCCCTCATAGTATTAACCCATAGCCCCATCCCTCATAGTACTAACCCATAGTCCCATCCCTCACAGTACTAACCAATAGCCCCATCCCTCATAGTATTAACCCATAGCCCCATCCCTCATAGTACTAACCCATAGTCCCATCCCTCACAGTACTAACCCATAGCCCCATCCCTCATAGTATTAACCCATAGCCCCATACCCCATCCCTCATAGTATTAACCCATAGCCCCATCCCTCATAGTACTAACCCATAGTCCCATCCCTCATAGTACTAACCCATAGCCCCATCCCTCATAGTACTAACCCATAGTCCCATCCCTCATAGTACTAATCCATAGCCCCATCCCTCATAGTACTAACCCATAGCCCCATCCCTCATAGTATTAACCCATAGCCCCATCCCCCATCCCTCATAGTATTAACACATAGCCCCATCCCACATAGTATTAACCCATAGCCCCATCCCTCATAGTACTAAACCATAGTCCCATCTCTCATAGTATTAACCCATAGCCCCATCCCTCATCCCTCATAGTACTTACCCATAGCCCCATCCCTCATAGTATTAAACCAATCCCCCATCCCTCATAGTATTAACCCATAGCCCCATCCCTCATAGTACTAACCCATAGTCCCACCCCTCATAGTACTAACCCATAGGCCCATCCCTCATAGTACTAACCCATAGCCCCATCCCTCATAGTACTAACCCATAGCCCCATCCCTCATAGTACTAACCCATAGCCCCATCCCTCATAGTACTAACCCATAGTCCCATCCCTCATAGTACTAACCCATAGACCCATCCCTCATAGTATTAACCAATAGCCCCATCCCTCATCCCTCATAGTACTAACCCATAGCCCCATCCCTCATAGTACAAACCCATAGCCCCATCCCTCATCCTCATAGTACTAACCCATAGCACCATCCCTCATAGTATTAACCCATAGCCCCATCCCTCATAGTACTAACCCATACCCACATCCCTCATAGTACTAACCCACAGTCCCACCCCTCATAGTACTAACCCATAGGCCCATCCCTCATAGTACTAACCCATAGCCCCATCCCTCATAGTACTAACCCATAGCCCCATCCCTCATAGTACTAATCCATAGCCCCAACCCTCATAGTACTAACCCATAGTCCCATCCCTCATAGTACTAACCCATAGACCCATCCCTCATAGTATTAACCAATAGCCCCATCCCTCATCCCTCATAGTACTAACCCATAGCCCCATCCCTCATAGTACTAACCCATAGCCCCATCCCTCATCCTCATAGTACTAACCCATAGCACCATCCCTCATAGTATTAACCCATAGCCCCATCCCTCATAGTACTAACCCATACACACATCCCTCATAGTACTAACCCATAGCCCCATCCCTCATCCCTCATAGTACTAACACATAGCCCCATCCCCCATCCCTCATACTATTAACCCATAGCCCCATCCCCCATCCCTCATAGTATTAACCCATAGCCCCATCCCTCATAGTATTAACCCATAGCCACATCCCTCATAGTACTAACCCATAGCCCCATCCCTCATCCCTCATAGTACTAACCCATAGCCCCATCCCCCATCCCTCATAGTATTAACCCATAGCCTCATCCCCCATCCCTCATTGTACTAACCCATAGTCCCATCCATCATAGTACTAACCCATAGCCCCATCCCTCATAGTATTAACCCATAGCCCCATCCCTCATAGTATTAACCAATAGCCCCCTCCCTCATCCCTCATAGTACTAACCCACAGCCCCATCCCTCATAGAATTAACCCATAGCCCCATCCCTAATAGTACTAACCCATAGCCACATCCCTCATAGTACTAACCCATAGCCCCATCCCTCATCCCTCATAGTACTAACCCATAGCCCCGTCCCCATCCCTCATAATAATAATCCATAGCCCCATCCCCCATCCCTCATAGTATTAACCCATAGCCCCCTCCCTCATAGTATTATCCCATAGCCACATCCCTCATAGTATTAACCCATAGCCCCATCCCTCATCCCTCATCCCTCATAGTACTAACCCATAGCCCCGTCCCCATCCCTCATAATAATAATCCATAGCCCCATCCCCCATCCCTCATAGCATTAACCCATAGCCCCCTCCCTCATAGTATTATCCCATAGCCACATCCCTCATAGTATTAACCCATAGCCCCATCCCTCATCCCTCATCCCTCATAGTACTAACCCATAGCCCCGCCCCCATCCCTCATAATAATAATCCATAGCCCCATCCCCCATCCCTCATAGTATTAACCCATAGCCCCCTCCCTCATAGTATTATCCCATAGCCACATCCCTCATAGTATTAACCCATAGCCCCATCCCTCATCCCTCATCCCTCATAGTACTAACCCATAGCCCATTCCCCATCCCTCATAGTATTAACCCATAGCCCCATCCCCAATCCCTCATAGTATTAACCCACAGCCCCATCCCTCATAGTATTAACCCATAGCCCCATCCCTCATAGTACTAACCCATAGCCCCATCCCTCATAGTATTAACCCATAGCCCCATCCCCCATCCCTCATGGTATTAACCCATAGCCCCATCCCTCATAGTACTAACCCATAGCCCATTCCATCATAATATTAACCCATAGCCCCATCCCTCAAAGTATTAACCCATAGCCCCATCCCTCATAGTACTAACCCATAGCCCCATCCCTCATAGTACTAACCCATAGCCCCATCCCTTATAGTATTAACCCATAGCCCCATCCCTCATAGTATTAACCCATAGCCCCATCCCTCATAGTACTAACCCATAGCCCCATCCCTCATAGTATTAACCCATAGCCCCATCCCTCATCCCTCATAGTATTAACCCATAGCACCATCCCTCATAGTACTAACCCATAGCCCCATCCCCCATCCCTCATATTATTAACCCATAGCCCCATCCCTCATCACTCATAGTATTAACCCATCGCCCCATCCCTCATAGTACTAACCCATAGCCCCATCCCTCATAGTACTAACCCATAGCCCCATCCCTCATAGTATTAACCCATAGCCCCATCCCTCATAGTACTGACACATTGCCCCATCCCTCATAGTACTAACCCATAGCCCCATCCCTCATAGTATTAACCCATAGCCCCATCCCTCATAGTACTAACCCATAGCCCAATCCCTCATAGTATTAACCCATATCCCGATCCCTCATAGTACTGACCCATAGCCCCATCCCTCATAGTACTAACCCATAGCCCCATCCCTCATAATACTAACCCATAGCCCCATCCCTCATAGTACTGACCCATAGCCCCATCCCTCATAGTACTAACCCATAGCCCCATCCCTCATAGTACTAACCCATAGCCCCATCCCCCATCCCTCATAGCATTAACCCATAGCCCCATCCCTCATCCCTCATAGTATTAACCCATAGCCCCATCCCTCATAGTACTAACCCATAGCCCCATCCCTCATAGTATTAACCCATATCCCCATCCCTCATAGTACTGACCCATAGCCCCATCCCTCATAGTACTAACCCATAGCCCATCCCTCATAGTACTAACCCATAGCCCCATCCCTCATAGTACTGACCCATAGCCCCATCCCTCATAGTACTAACCCATAGCCCCATCCCTCATAGTATTAACCCATAGCCCCATCCCTCATAGTATTAACCCATAGCCCCATCCCTCATAATACTAACCCATAGCCCCATCCCTCATAGTATTAACCCATATCCCAATTCCTCATAGTACTAACCCATAGCTCCATCCCTCATAGTACTAACCCATAGCCCCATCCTTCATAGTATTAACCCATAGCCCCATCCCTCATAGTACTAACCCATAGCCCCATCCCTCATAGTACTAACCAATAGCCCCATCACTCATGTATTAACCCATAGACCCATCCCTCATAGTACTAACCCATAGCCCCATCCCTCATCCCTCATAGTACTAAAGCATATCCCCATCCCTCATCCCTCATAGTATTAACCCATAGCCCCATCCCTCATAGTACTAACCCATAGCCCCATCCCCCATCCCTCATAGTATTAACCCATAGCCCCATCCCTCATCCCTCATAGTATTAACCCATAGCCCCATCCCTCATAGTACTAACCCATAGCCCCATCCCTCATAGTATTAAACCATATCCCCATCCCTCATAGTACTGACCCATAGCCCCATCCCTCATAGTACTAACCCATAGCCCATCCCTCATAGTACTAACCCATAGCCCCATCCCTCATACTATTGACCCATAGCCCCATCCCTCATAGTACTAACCCATAGCCCCATCCGTCAAAGTATTAACCCATAGCCCCATCCCTCATAGTATTAACCCATAGCCCCATCCCTCATACTACTGACCCATAGCCCCATCCCTCATAGTACTAACCCATAGCCCCATCCCTCATAGTATTAACCCATAGCCCCATCCCTCATAGTACTGACCCATAGCCCCATCCCTCATAGTACTAACCCATAGCCCCATCCCTCATAGTACTAACCCATAGCCCCATTCCTCATAGTACTAACCCATAGCCCCATCCCTCATAGTACTGACCCATAGCCCCATCCCTCATAGTAGTAACCTATAGCCCCATCCCTCATAGTATTAACCCATAGCCCCATCCCTCCTAGTACTGACCCATAGCCCCATCCCTCATAGTACTAACCCATAGCCCACTCCCTCATAGTATTAACCCATAGCCCCAACCCTCATAGTATTAACCCATAGCCCCATCCCTCATAGTACTAACCCATAGCCCCATCCCTCATAGTACTAACCTATAGTCTCATCCCTCATAGTACTAACCCATAGCCCCATCCCTCATTCTTCATAGTATTAACCCATAGCCTCATCCCTCATAATATTAACCCATAGCCCCATCCCCCATCCCTCATAGTACTAACCCATAGCCCCATCCCTCATAGTACTAACCCATAGCCCCATCCCTCATAGTACTAACCCATAGCCCCATCCCTCATAGTATTAACCCATAGCCCCATCCCTCATAGTACTAACCCATAGTCCCATCCCTCACAGTACTAACCAATAGCCCCATCCCTCATAGTATTAACCCATAGCCCCATCCCTCATAGTACTAACCCATAGTCCCATCCCTCACAGTACTAACCCATAGCCCCATCCCTCATAGTATTAACCCATAGCCCCATACCCCATCCCTCATAGTATTAACCCATAGCCCCATCCCTCATAGTACTAACCCATAGTCCCATCCCTCATAGTACTAACCCATAGCCCCATCCCTCATAGTACTAACCCATAGTCCCATCCCTCATAGTACTAATCCATAGCCCCATCCCTCATAGTACTAACCCATAGCCCCATCCCTCATAGTATTAACCCATAGCCCCATCCCTCATCCCTCATAATATCAACCCATAGTCCCATCCCTCATAGTATTAACCCATAGCCCCATCCCTCATAGTGCTAACCCATAGTCCCATCCCTCATAGTATTAACCCATAGCCCCATCCCTCATAGTACTAACCCATAGTCCCATCCCTCACAGTACTAACCCATAGCCCCATCCCTCATAGTATTAACCCATAGCCCAATCCCCCATCCCTCATAGTATTAACACATAGCCCCATCCCACATAGTATTAACCCATAGCCCCATCCCTCATAGTACTAAACCATAGTCCCATCCCTCATAGTATTAACCCATAGCCCCATCCCTCATCCCTCATAGTACTTACCCATAGCCCCATCCCTCATAGTATTAAACCAATCCCCCATCCCTCATAGTATTAACCCATAGCCCCATCCCTCATAGTACTAACCCATAGTCCCACCCCTCATAGTACTAACCCATAGGCCCATCCCTCATAGTACTAACCCATAGCCCCATCCCTCATAGTACTAACCCATAGCCCCATCCCTCATAGTACTAACCCATAGCCCCATCCCTCATAGTACTAACCCATAGTCCCATCCCTCATAGTACTAACCCATAGACCCATCCCTCATAGTATTAACCAATAGCCCCATCCCTCATCCCTCATAGTACTAACCCATAGCCCCATCCCTCATAGTACAAACCCATAGCCCCATCCCTCATCCTCATAGTACTAACCCATAGCACCATCCCTCATAGTATTAACCCATAGCCCCATCCCTCATAGTACTAACCCATATCCCGATCCCTCATAGTACTGACCCATAGCCCCATCCCTCATAGTACTAACCCATAGCCCCATCCCTCATAGTACTAACCCATAGCCCCATCCCTCATAGTACTAACCCATAGCCCCATCCCCCATCCCTCATATTATTAACCCATAGCCCCATCCCTCATCACTCATAGTATTAACCCATCACCCCATCCCTCATAGTACTAACCCATAACCCCATCCCTCATAGTACTGAACCATAGCCCCATCCCTCATAGTACTAACCCATAGCCCCATCCCTCATAGTATTAACCCATATCCCCATCCCTCATAGTACTGAGCCATAGCCCCATCCCTCATAGTACTAACCCATAGCCCATCCCTCATAGTACTAACCCATAGCCCCATCCCTCATAGTACTAACCCATAGCCCCATCCCTCATAGTATTAACCCATAGCCCCATCCCTCATAGTATTAACCCATAGCCCCATCCCTCATAGTACTAACCCATAGTCCCATCCCTCACAGTACTAACCAATAGCCCCATCCCTCATAGTATTAACCCATAGCCCCATCCCTCATAGTACTAACCCATAGTCCCATCCCTCACAGTACTAACCCATAGCCCCATCCCTCATAGTATTAACCCATAGCCCCATACCCCATCCCTCATAGTATTAACCCATAGCCCCATCCCTCATAGTACTAACCCATAGTCCCATCCCTCATAGTACTAACCCATAGCCCCATCCCTCATAGTACTAACCCATAGTCCCATCCCTCATAGTACTAATCCATAGCCCCATCCCTCATAGTACTAACCCATAGCCCCATCCCTCATAGTATTAACCCATAGCCCCATCCCTCATCCCTCATAATATCAACCCATAGTCCCATCCCTCATAGTATTAACCCATAGCCCCATCCCTCATAGTGCTAACCCATAGTCCCATCCCTCATAGTATTAACCCATAGCCCCATCCCTCATAGTACTAACCCATAGTCCCATCCCTCACAGTACTAACCCATAGCCCCATCCCTCATAGTATTAACCCATAGCCCAATCCCCCATCCCTCATAGTATTAACACATAGCCCCATCCCACATAGTATTAACCCATAGCCCCATCCCTCATAGTACTAAACCATAGTCCCATCCCTC
Source organism: Oncorhynchus mykiss (assembly GCF_057628025.1). Taxonomy (NCBI): domain Eukaryota; kingdom Metazoa; phylum Chordata; class Actinopteri; order Salmoniformes; family Salmonidae; genus Oncorhynchus; species Oncorhynchus mykiss. Next base: position 39,820,498 of record NC_143045.1, read on the forward strand.
ATAGTATTAACCCATAGCCCCATCCCTCATCCCTCATAGTACTTACCCATAGCCCCATCCCTCATAGTATTAAACCAATCCCCCATCCCTCATAGTATTAACCCATAGCCCCATCCCTCATAGTACTAACCCATAGTCCCACCCCTCATAGTACTAACCCATAGGCCCATCCCTCATAGTACTAACCCATAGCCCCATCCCTCATAGTACTAACCCATAGCCCCATCCCTCATAGTACTAACCCATAGCCCCATCCCTCATAGTACTAACCCATAGTCCCATCCCTCATAGTACTAACCCATAGACCCATCCCTCATAGTATTAACCAATAGCCCCATCCCTCATCCCTCATAGTACTAACCCATAGCCCCATCCCTCATAGTACAAACCCATAGCCCCATCCCTCATCCTCATAGTACTAACCCATAGCACCATCCCTCATAGTATTAACCCATAGCCCCATCCCTCATAGTACTAACCCATACCCACATCCCTCATAGTACTAACCCATAGTCCCACCCCTCATAGTACTAACCCATAGGCCCATCCCTCATAGTACTAACCCATAGCCCCATCCCTCATAGTACTAACCCATAGCCCCATCCCTCATAGTACTAATCCATAGCCCCAACCCTTATAGTACTAACCCATAGTCCCATCCCTCATAGTACTAACCCATAGACCCATCCCTCATAGTATTAACCAATAGCCCCATCCCTCATCCCTCATAGTACTAACCCATAGCCCCATCCCTCATAGTACTAACCCATAGCCCCATCCCTCATCCTCATAGTACTAACCCATAGCACCATCCCTCATAGTATTAACCCATAGCCCCATCCCTCATAGTACTAACCCATACCCACATCCCTCATAGTACTAACCCATAGCCCCATCCCTCATCCCTCATAGTACTAACACATAGCCCCATCCCCCATCCCTCATACTATTAACCCATAGCCCCATCCCCCATCCCTCATAGTATTAACCCATAGCCCCATCCCTCATAGTATTAACCCATAGCCACATACCTCATAGTACTAACCCATAGCCCCATCCCTCATCCCTCATAGTACTAACCCATAGCCCCATCCCCCATCCCTCATAGTATTAACCCATAGCCTCATCCCCCATCCCTCATTGTACTAACCCATAGTCCCATCCATCATAGTACTAACCCATAGCCCCATCCCTCATAATATTAACCCATAGCCCAATCCCTCATAGTATTAACCAATAGCCCCCTCCCTCATCCCTCATAGTACTAACCCACAGCCCCATCCCTCATAGAATTAACCCATAGCCCCATCCCTCATAGTACTAACCCATAGCCACATCCCTCATAGTACTAACCCATAGCCCCATCCCTCATCCCTCATAGTACTAACCCATAGCCCCGTCCCCATCCCTCATAATAATAATCCATAGCCCCATCCCTCATCCCTCATAGTATTAACCCATAGCCCCCTCCCTCATAGTATTATCCCATAGCCACATCCCTCATAGTATTAACCCATAGCCCCATCCCTCATCCCTCATCCCTCATAGTACTAACCCATAGCCCCGTCCCCATCCCTCATAATAATAATCCATAGCCCCATCCCCCATCCCTCATAGTATTAACCCATAGCCCCCTCCCTCATAGTATTATCCCATAGCCACATCCCTCATAGTATTAACCCATAGCCCCATCCCTCATCCCTCATCCCTCATAGTACTAACCCATAGCCCATTCCCCATCCCTCATAGTATTAACCCATAGCCCCATCCCCAATCCCTCATAGTATTAACCCACAGCCCCATCCCTCATAGTATTAACCCATAGCCCCATCCCTCATAGTACTAACCCATAGCCCCATCCCTCATAGTATTAACCCATAGCCCCATCCCCCATCCCTCATGGTATTAACCCATAGCCCCATCCCTCATAGTACTAACCCATAGCCCATTCCATCATAATATTAACCCATAGCCCCATCCCTCAAAGTATTAACCCATAGCCCCATCCCTCATAGTACTAACCCATAGCCCCATCCCTCATAGTACTAACCCATAGCCCCATCCCTTATATTATTAACCCATAGCCCCATCCCTCATAGTATTAACCCATAGCCCCATCCCTCATAGTACTAACCCATAGCCCCATCCCTCATAGTATTAACCCATAGCCCCATCCCTCATCCCTCATAGTATTAACCCATAGCACCATCCCTCATAGTACTAACCCATAGCCCCATCCCCCATCCCTCATATTATTAACCCATAGCCCCATCCCTCATAGTACTAACCCATAGCCCCATCCCTCATAGTACTGAACCATAGCCCCATCCCTCATAGTACTAACCCATAGCCCCATCCCTCATAGTATTAACCCATAGCCCCATCCCTCATAGTACTGACACATTGCCCCATCCCTCATAGTACCAACCCATAGCCCCATCCCTCATAGTATTAACCCATAGTCCCATCCCTCATAGTACTAACCCATAGCCCCATCCCTCATAGTATTAACCCATATCCCGATCCCTCATAGTACTGACCCATAGCCCCATCCCTCATGGTACTAACCCATAGCCCCATCCCTCATAATACTAACCCATAGCCCCATCCCTCATAGTACTGACCCATAGCCCCATCCCTCATAGTACTAACCCATAGCCCCATCCCTCATAGTACTAACCCATAGCCCCATCCCCCATCCCTCATAGCATTAACCCATAGCCCCATCCCTCATCCCTCATAGTATTAACCCATAGCCCCATCCCTCATAGTACTAACCCATAGCCCCATCCCTCATAGTATTAACCCATATCCCCATCCCTCATAGTACTGACCCATAGCCCCATCCCTCATAGTACTAACCCATAGCCCATCCCTCATAGTACTAACCCATAGCCCCATCCCTCATAGTACTGACCCATAGCCCCATCCCTCATAGTACTAACCCATAGCCCCATCCCTCATAGTATTAACCCATAGCCCCATCCCTCATAGTATTAACCCATAGCCCCATCCCTCATAATACTAACCCATAGCCCCATCCCTCATAGTATTAACCCATATCCCAATTCCTCATAGTACTAACCCATAGCTCCATCCCTCATAGTACTAACCCATAGCCCCATCCTTCATAGTATTAACCCATAGCCCCATCCCTCATAGTACTAACCCATAGCCCCATCCCTCATAGTACTAACCAATAGCCCCATCACTCATGTATTAACCCATAGACCCATCCCTCATAGTACTAACCCATAGCCCCATCCCTCATCCCTCATAGTACTAAAGCATAGCCCCATCCCTCATCCCTCATAGTATTAACCCATAGCCCCATCCCTCATAGTACTAACCCATAGACCCATCCCCCATCCCTCATAGTATTAACCCATAGCCCCATCCCTCATCCCTCATAGTATTAACCCATAGCCCCATCCCTCATAGTACTAACCCATAGCCCCATCCCTCATAGTATTAAACCATATCCCCATCCCTCATAGTACTGACCCATACCCCCATCCCTCATAGTACTAACCCATATCCCCATCCCTCATACTAGTGACCCATAGCCCCATCCCTCATAGTACTAACCCATAGCCCCATCCCTCAAAGTATTAACCCATAGCCCCATCCCTCATAGTATTAACCCATAGCCCCATCCCTCATACTACTGACCCATAGCCCCATCCCTCATAGTACTAACCCATAGCCCCATCCCTCATAGTATTAACCCATAGCCCCATCCCTCATAGTACTGACCCATAGCCCCATCCCTCATAGTACTAACCCATAGCCCCATCCCTCATAGTACTAACCCATAGCCCCATTCCTCATAGTACTAACCCATAGCCCCATCCCTCATAGTACTGACCCATAGCCCCATCCCTCATAGTAGTAACCTATAGCCCCATCCCTCATAGTATTAACCCATAGCCCCATCCCTCCTAGTACTGACCCATAGCCCCATCCCTCATAGTACTAACCCATAGCCCACTCCCTCATAGTATTAACCCATAGCCCCATCCCTCATAGTATTAACCCATAGCCCCATCCCTCATAGTACTAACCCATAGCCCCATCCCTCATAGTACTAACCTATAGTCTCATCCCTCATAGTACTAACCCATAGCCCCATCCCTCATTCTTCATAGTATTAACCCATAGCCTCATCCCTCATAATATTAACCCATAGCCCCATCCCCCATCCCTCATAGTACTAACCCATAGCCCCATCCCTCATAGTACTAACCCATAGCCCCATCCCTCATAGTACTGACCCATAGCCCCATCCCTCATAGTACTAACCCATAGCCCCATCCCTCATAGTATTAACCCATAGCCCCATCCCTCATAGTACTGACCCATAGCCCCATCCCTCATAGTATTAACCCATAGCCCCATCCCTCATAGTACTAACCCATAGCCCCATCCCTCATAGTACTAACCTATAGTCTCATCCCTCATAGTACTAACCCATAGACCCATCCCTCATCCCTCATAGTATTA